>NC_048587.1:55544473-55691973 GCF_013265735.2 Oncorhynchus mykiss
GAGAGGCTGGTGTCCTTTGGGTTGTGTCTGGCTGGGAGAGGCTGGTGTCCTGTAGGTTGTGTCTGGCTGGGAGAGGCTGGTGTCCAGTGGGTTGTGTTTGGCTGGGAGAGGCTGGTGTCCTGTGGGTTGTGTCTGGCTGGGAGAGGCTGGTGACCTGTAGGTTGTGTCTGGCGTGCTGTAGGTTGTTCCTGGCTGGGAGAGGCTGGTGTCCAGTGGGTTGTGTCTTGCTGGGAGAGGCTGGTGTCCTGTGGGTTGTGTCTGGCTGGGAGAGGCTGATGTCCTGTAGGTTTGTGTCTGGCGTAATGTAGGTTGTGTCTGGCTGGGAGAGGCTGGTGTCCTGTGGGTTGTGTCTGGCTGGGAGAGGCTGGTGACCTGTAGGTTGTGTCTGGCATCCTGTAGGTTGTGTCTGGCTGGGAGAGGCTGGTGTCCAGTGGGTTGTGTCTGGCTGGGAGAGGCTGGTGTCCTGTGGGTTGTGTCTGGCTGGGAGAGGCTGGTGTCCTGTAGGTTGTGTCTGGCTTCCTGTAGGTTGTGTCTGACTGGGAGAGGCTGGTGTCCAGTGGGTTGTTTCTGGCTGGGAGAGGCTGGTGTCCAGTGGGTTGTGTCTGGCTGGGATAGGCTGGTGTCCAGTGGGTTGTGTCTGGATGGGAGAGGGTGGTGTCCTGTAGGTTGTGTCTGGCTGGGAGAGGCTGGTGTCCTTTGGGTTGTGTCTGGCTGGGAGAGGCTGGTGTCCTGTGGATTGTGTCTGGCTGGGAGATGCTGGTGACCTGTAGGTTGTGTCTGGCGTGCTGTAGGTTGTGTCTGGCTGGGAGAGGCTGGTGTCCAGTGGGTTGTGTCTTGCTGGGAGTGGCTGGTGTCCTGTGGGTTGTGTCTGGCTGGGAGAGGCTGGTGTCCTGTAGGTTGTGTCTGGCGTCCTGTAGGTTGTGTCTGGGTGGGAGAGGGTGGTGTCCTGTGGGTTGTGTCTGGCTGGGAGAGGCTGGTGTCCTGTGGGGTGTGTCTGGCTGGGATAGTCTGGTGTCCTGTGGGCTGTGTCTGGCTGGGATAGGCTGGTGTCCAGTGGGTTGTGTCTGGATGGGAGAGGCAGGTGTCCTGTGGGTTGTGTCTGGTTGGGTGAGGCAGGTGTCCTGTGGGTTGTGTCTGGCTGGGAGAGGCTGGTGTCCTGTAGGTTGTGTCTGGCTGGGACAGGCTGGTGACCTGTAGGTTGTGTCTGGCATCCTGTAGGTTGTGTCTGGCTGGGAGAGGCTGGTGTCCTGTGGGTTGTGTCTGGCTGGGAGAGGCTGGTGACCTGTAGGTTGTGTCTGGCATCCTGTAGGTTGTGTCTGGCTGGGAGAGGCTGGTGTCCTGTGGGTTGTGTCTGGTTGGGAGAGGCAGGTGTCCTGTGGGTTGTGTCTGGTTGGGAGAGGCAGGTGTCCTGTAGGTTGTGTCTGGCTGGGAGAGGCAGGTGTCCAGTGGATTGTGTCTGATTGGGAGAGGCAGGTGTCCTGTAGGTTGTGTCTGGTTGGGAGAGGCAGGTGTCCAGTGGATTGTGTCTGATTGGGAGAGGCAGGTGTCCTGTAGGTTGTGTCTGGTTGGGAGAGGCAGGTGTCCAGTGGATTGTGTCTGTTTGGGAGAGGCAGGTGTCCAGTGGATTGTGTCTGGTTGGGAGAGGCAGGTGTCCAGTGGATTGTGTCTGGATGGGAGAGGGTGGTGTCCTGTGGGTTGTGTCTGGCTGGGAGAGGCAGGTGTCCAGTGGATTGTGTCTGGTTGGGAGATGCAGGTGTCCAGTGGATTGTGTCTGGTTGGGAGAGGCGGGTGTCCAGTGGATTGTGTCTGGTTGGGAGAGGCTGGTGTCCAGTGGATTGTGTCTGGTTGGGAGAGGCGGGTGTCCAGTAGATTGTGTCTGGTTGGGAGAGGCAGGTGTCCTGTAGGTTGTGTCTGGTTGGGAGAGGCGGGTGTCCAGTGGATTGTGTCTGGTTGGGAGAGGCGGGTGTACAATGGATTGGGTCTGGTTGGGAGAGGCGGGTGTCCAGTAGATTGTGTCTGGTTGGGAGAGGCAGGTGTCCTGTGGGTTACATATTGCTGGGAGAGACAATACAATCATTTAGGTTTCACCTTCTCACACAATGATAAGGCATAGACTTAATGACCAATTTTCTTTTTTTATGTTCATTAGTAAACTATCAAAAAGATAACTATTTGTTGCAGAGTTTGTTGTCCTCATGGGTAACAGGCCACAGCAGTCACAAACAACTTGAATTAAGTTTCAGTGGGATTGAATCTGTGAAGGTTTTGTTTCAGTTGATCCTCTTGCCTTGTATTTGATCTGTGTGAGCACATGTGAAATGTGCAATCTGTGTGTGTGCACTGTGTGTGTGTGTGTGCACTGTGTGTGTGTGTGGGCACTCCATTCCACAATGTCTTCTTGTACACAGCAACATCAAGGGGAGTTTAAATTCTCCCTAACCCTCGCACCTTCTCCACCCCCCAGCTTTGCAATCATAATTGAACGGTGTTGGTCATAATTTGTGTGGATTATGTGATTAGAAGGGGTATTGTAGCTGCTTATGTGTGAGCGGGTGTTAGACGGCCCTCTCTGCCTGATGGAAGTATACAAGCGGCTGATGAGAGGACACACTTTTGTCTGTGACGCCGTGCCACTGCCAGCCCATTGTCCTGTCCAGGTCACCCGGGGAGACAGGTGGGGGAATGGAAGCTTTCAAATTTACGAAACACACTTTCTGATTTACTCACTTTTAGTTTTGATTTTGTTAATTGGGCTAGGGGGCAGTATTTTGACTTCTGGATGAAAAGCGTGCCCAAAGTAAACTGCCTGTTACTCAGGCCCAGAAGCTAGGTTATGCATGTAATTGGTAGATTTAGATAGAAAAACACTGTAAAGTTTCTAAAACTGTTAAGATAATGTCAGTGAATATAACAGGGATAGGTTGGTGTCCTGTGGAAGAAGAGAGGGAGGACGAGGAGTGGGAGGAAGAGGAGGAGGAGGAAGCCAGGCAGACAACGATAAATACAAAATAGTGATAGAAAAAAAATATATTTTTTGAATGAGATATTGTGTTCAGGCAAATAGTGTGTTTACACATGTGTGTTTCTCTGCTAACTGCTGCTAACAGGAGTGGGTAATATTTTCCAAACCTGTTGGCATAGTATTTGTGGTGCACTCGTTCAGTTTACTCCCCTGAGCTTTCACTAGAGGTCAATCAGTGGAGGAAGAGAGAAATTAGATAGATGCTGAACTGAATACACACACTCCTACACAAATTAAAGTTGATACACAGGTCCCTGGAGTGTGAGGAATCTCCAATGTGTTTTGTGCCTGTGTGTGTGTCTGTGTGTGTTGCTGTGATGTGTGTCTGTGTGTTTGATGTGTGTGTGTGTGTGTGCCTGTGTGTGTGCATGTTTACGCTGATCGTTCTTGTGTATGTTTGTCTGCAATCTGTGTGTCTGCCTGTGTGTGTGATGTGTGCCTGTGTGTGTGTGTGCGTGTGCCTGTGCGTGTGCCTGTGTGTTTGATGTGTGTGTGTGTGTGCCTGTGTGTGTGCATGTTTACGCTGATCGTTCTTGTGTATGTTTGTAAATTCCTTTCTGTATATGAATATTCTTATATGCGCTAAGTTTGAATTCACTCAAATGTGCTGGTCGGTACCAGATATACAGAAGAGCGCTACAGCATCCTTGCTTTCCCCTGTTCCCACTCCTCTCTGATAACCCTGAACAGGATTGGCCGAACCTCTGTCTATTCTTCAGCCTGTCCCATTCAGCCAGCCTGATGGAGTTGGGGACTTGAGCTACCTGTCTCCCGGCTGCTTTCTCCTCATGAGAATGAGAAACAACAGTGAATCCTCTATTCATCCAGGTTGCAGTGTCTCCCTGGCCCCTTGGCCTCTGACGCCCACCCAATCGGCCCCAGTAGCGGAGCACCTATTTGCTGCCTCCCCACCTCTATTCTTGTGGTCTAAATTGGTCAGCGCTGGCTGGACAGACATGTGACCCCGAGTGGGTGGACAGGGTGGTTGAAAGTGTGTAGTCCCATTTCTCTGCTGTTACCTCGTTTCTAACCCCCCCCCCCCTCACACACACACACATTCTGACACTCACACTTGTTCTGTCTTCACACAGATGCACATGCACACACAGGCACACAAACAAACAAACACACACACTGGTGGCCCACCCCAAGGCTTTGTGAAGAGTGTTTGGGGCCTATCTGTGCTGCCTGTCTCCTTCTCTGGTTTACTATAGGACTAATCTGCTTACTGCAGGAAGCAAAGGGGCTGATAACACTCCAGTGTGTGTGTGTGTGTGTGTGTGTGTGTGCCTGTCCGTGTGTGTATACTTATTTTCACATACAAACACATCTGTGTGAAGGTATTGGTTTGAGAGACACCCGTGTGATCTGACTTTGAGAATCAAGGACATCATATTCCACATGAAATATATTCCTTTTGGTTTGGCTTTAGATGCAATAGATTGTTATCTATAAAATCCATTCCTCTAACAGTTGTAAGTCCTTCCCCCTAGATGTTCCCGCACAGTGGGTCATATCACAGTAAGAGTTGTAACTCCTTCCCCCTAGATGCTCCCTCACAGTGGGTCATATCACAGTAAGAGTTGTAAGTCCTTCCCCCTAGATGCTTCCTCACAGTGGGTCATATCACAGTAAGAGTTGTAACTCCTTCCCCCTAGATGCTCCCTCACAGTGGGTCACATCACAGTAAGTGGGGTTAGGTCATGTCAACTACCCCAACCATGACCTCCATCCACACCCAGGAGCCCTACACCCTTAACCTGTACCCTTTTACTCCCCACACCCTTCTCCACCGATCATCCACAAGACACCAGCTAACTGCCTCAGCAATACTCATTAATTCTAATGATGTGTTTTCATCTGTTATTAAAATTAACCTCACTAATGACTGGTGTGCTGTTTCACAGCACTCTTGTTTCCCTGCATCTCGGACTTGCAGTGTCACTACAAGACAAGAGTCTCAACGAGTAAATGGTGTATAGACTGTGAAGATACTGTGTTCTGGTGAGTGCTGCTCTGGTACTATGCTTTAAGGTGCTCCTATTATGTCACACTTGTACAGGTTAAAGGTCAGGGGATATAGAGGTTATATGTAGAAGTCTTGTAAAGTAATCAATCTGTTAGCTCCAGGGTAATGCTTCGAGGGGTAGTTGTCCCTTTCAGTTTGAGAGGTTTTAATTTGTATTTATGTAATCATTATTTAACTAGGCAAGTCAGTTAAGGGGATAGGCGTCCCACTAGCGGGACACCAGCCGACAACATCCGGTGAAATTGGAGGGTACGCAATTCAAGTAAATAATCATAATATTTAACATTCATAAACATACAAGTATCATATATAATTAAAAAGCTTAAATTCTTGTTAATCTAACTGCGTTGTCCGATTTCAAATAGCCTTTATGGCAAAAGCATACATTGCAATTGTCTGAGGACGGCGCCCCACAACATATTTTTCAACCAGCACAGGGTTCATAAAATCACAAATAGCGATTAAATAAATCACTTACTTTTGAAGATCTTCCTCTGCAATCCCAAGGTTCCCAACTACAACATGAATTGTCGTTTTGTTCGATAAAATCCTTCTTTATATCCCAAAAAGTCTGTTTAGTTGGCACCATCAATTTCACTAATCCACTTGTTCAACGTGCAGACAAAGGAGTCCAAAAAGCTACCGCTAAACTTCGTCCAAACAAGTCAAAAAACATTTCTATTTAATCCTCAGGTACTCTCAAATGTACATAAACTATAATATTTCATACGGAAAGTAGTATGTTCAATAGGAAAGGAAAATTATTAAGCGCACGCCCTCTCCCTCGCGTGTCGAAAGACTGATATTGTTCCAGGTCTCTTCTCACCAAACTCCAAATTCTTGCTTGTTTTTCAAAAAACAAGCCTGAAACCTTGAATAAAGACTGTTGACATCTAGTGGAAGCCATAGGAATTGCAATCTGGGATACGGATTTACATAAAAACAATAGGTTTCCAATTTAAGAGCCTAGGACCTCAAAAAACAAAATCCGGTTGGAGTTTCGCCTGCCATATCAATTCTGTCATAGTCTCAGACATTATTTTAACAGTTTTAGAAACGTCAAAGTGTTTCCTATTCAATACTACCAATTATATGCATACCCTGGCTTCTGGGCCTGAGTCAGTCAGGCATAAATTCAGGAAACTAGACCCTATCCCTAACAAGTTTTAAGAAGAAATTCGTATTTACAATGACGGCCTACATCGGCCAAACCCGGACAACACTGGGCCAATTGTGCACCACCCTATGGGACTCCCAATCATGGCCGGTTGTGATAAAGCCTAGATTTGAACCAGGGTGTCGGGAGTGACCCCTCTATACTGAGTCCCTGCAGTGGCCAGTCTGTTGAGAGTGAATGGGATACTGTGTCCCTGCAGTGGCCAGTCTATTGAGAGTGAATGGGACACTGTGTCCCTGCAGTGGCCAGTCTGTTGAGAGTGAACAGGATACTGTGTCCCTGCAGTGGCCAGTCTGTTGAGAGTGAATGGGATACTGTGTCCCTGCAGTGGCCAGTCTGTTGAGAGTGAATGGGATACTGTGTACCTGCAGTGGCCAGTCTGTTGAGAGTGAATGGGATACTGTCCCTGCAGTGGCCAGTCTGTTGAGAGTGAATAGGATACTGTGTCCCTGCAGTGGCCAGTCTGTTGAGAGTGAATGGGATACTGTGTCCCTGCAGTGGCCAGTCTGTTGAGAGTGAATGGGATACTGTGTCCCTGCAGTGGCCAGTCTGTTGAGAGTGAATGGAATACTGTGTCCCTGCAGTGGCCAGTCTGTTGAGAGTGAATAGGATACTGTGTCCCTACCTTTATGTAGCCCCACAACTTTCTCTGTATAGTCTCACAACTTTCTCTACATAACTTCCTCAATGTAGCCCTATGACTTCCTCTATATAGCCCTATGACTTCCTCTATATAGTCTCACAACTTCCTCTACATAACTTTGTCTATATAGCCCTATGACTTCCTCTATATAGCCTCACAACGTCCTCTACACAACTTCCTCGATATAGACCACCGACTTCCTCTACATAGCCCCACAACTTCCTCTATAGCCTTATGACTTCCACTATATAGCCATAGGACTACCTACATATAGCCCCACAACTAATTATATTCAGCCCTATGAGTTCATTTGTATAGCCCCACAACTTCCTCTATATAACCCCATAACTTCCTCTATATAGCCTCACAAATTCCTCTTTACAGTCCCATGACTTTCTCTATACAGCCCCATAACTTCCTCTATTCAGTCCTATAACGTTCTCTATATAGCCCCACAACTTCCTCTATATATCCCCACAACTTCCTCTATAGCCCTATGACTTCCTCTATATAGCCCCACGACTACCTCTATACAGCCCCATTACTTCCTATATATAGCCCCATAACTTCCTCTATATAGACCCATGAATACCTTTATATAGCCACAGAACTTCCTTTACATAGAACAACAATTTCCTCTATTTACTCCCACAACTTCCTCTATATGGCCCTATGACTTCCTCTATTTAGCCCTTAGACTTCCTCTGTAGCCCTTTGACTTCCTCTACATAGCCCCACGACTACCTTCTATATACCCGAGCAACTTCCTTTATTCAGTCCTATGACTTCATTCATATAGCCCCACAACTTCCTTTATATTACACAACGCATTCCTCTATATAGCCCCACAACTTCCTTTATAGTCCTATGACTTCCTCTACAGCCCTATGACTTCCTCTATATAGCCCCACGACTACCTCTATACAGCCCCATTACTTCCTATATAAAGCCCCACAACTTCCTCTACATAGACCCATGAATACCTTTATATAGCCCCACAACTTCCTTTAAATAAAACAACAATTTCCTCTATATAACCCCACAACTTCCTCTGTATATATCCCTAAGAGTTCCTCTATTTAGTCCCACAACTTCCTCTATATGGCCCTTTGACTTCCTCTGTAGCCCTTTGACTTCCTCTACATAGCCCCACGACTACCTCCTATATACCCCCGCAACTTCCTTTATTCAGCCCTATGACTTCATTCATATAGCCCCACAACTTCCTCTATATTACACAACGCATAACTTCATCTATATAGCCCCAAGGCCTCCTCTATATAGCCTCTCGTCTTACTCTATATAGCCTCTCGACTTCCTCTATATAGCCCTATGACTTCCTCTATATAGCCCTATGAATTCCTCAATATATCCCCACGACTTCCTCAATATAGCTGCATTACTACCTTGATATAGCCGCACAACTTCGTATATACCTCCATGACTACTTTTATATAGCCCTATGACTTATTCTATATAACCCCACAGCCTCCACTATATAGCCCCACAACTTCCTCTGTATAGCTTCCTCTATATAGCCACACAACTACCTCCTACAGTTGGGAGAACAAGTATTTGATACACTGCCAATTTTGCTGGTTTTCCTACTTACAAAGCATGTAGAGGTCATAGGTACACTTCAACTGTGAGAGACGGAATATAAAACAAAAATCCAGAAAATCACATTGTATGATTTTTAAGTAATTAATTTGATTTTATTGCATGACATAAGTATTTGATACATCAGAAAAGCAGAACTTAATATTTGGCACAGAAACCTTTGTTTGCAATTACAGAGATCATACGTTTCCTGTAGTTCTTGACCAGGTTTGCACACACTGCAGCAGGGATTTTGGCCCAAGACCTTCTCCAGATCTTTCAGGTTTCAGGGCTGTCGCAGGGCAATACGGACTTTCAGCTCCCTCCAAAGATGTTCTATTGGGTTCAGGTCTGGAGACTGGCTAGGCCACTCCAGGACCTTGAGATGCTTCTTACGGAGCTACTCCTTAGTTGCCCTGGCTGTTTGTTTCGGATTGTTGTCATGCTGGAAAACCCAGCCAGGACCCATCTTCAATGCTCTTACTGAGGGAAGGAGGTTGTTGGCCAAGATCTCGCGATACATGGCCCCATCCATCCTCCCCTCAATATGGTGCAGTCGTCCTGTCCCCTTTGCAGAAAAGCATCCCCAAAGAAGGATGTTTCCACCTCCATGCTTCACGGTTGGGATGGTGTTCTTGGGGTTGTGCTCATCCTTCTTCTTCCTCCAAACACAGCGATTGTAGTTTAGACCAAAAAGCTCTATTTTGTCTCATCAGACCACATGACCTTCGCCCATTCCTCCTCTGGATCATCCAGATGGTCATTGGCAAACTTCAGACGGGCCTGGACATGCGCTGGCTTGAGCAGGGGGATCTTGCGTGCAGGATTTTAATCCATGACGGTGTATTGTGTTACGAATGGTTTTCTTTTGAGACTGTGGTCCCAGCTCTCTTCAGGTCATTGACCAGGTCCTGCCGTGTAGTTCTGGGCTGATCCCTCGCCTTCCTCATGATCATTGGTGCCCCACGAGGTGAGATCTTGCATGGAGCCCCAGACCGAGGGTGATAGACCGCCATCTTGAACTTCTTCCATTTTCTAATAATTGCACCAACAGTTGTTGCCTTCTCAACAAGCTGCTTGCCTATTGTCCTATAGCCCATCCCAGCCTTGTGCAGGTCTACAGTTTTATACCTGATGTCCTTACACAGCTCTCTGGTTTTGGCCATTGTGGAGAGGTTGGAGGCTGTTTGATTGAGTATGTGGACAGGTGTCTTTTATACAGGTAACGAGTTCAAACAGGTGCAGTTAATACAGGTAATGAGTGGAGAACAGGAGGGCTTCTTAAAGATTAACTAACAGGTCTGTGAGAGCCGGAATTCTTACTGGTTGGTAGGTGATCAAATACTTTTGTCATGCAATAAAATGCAAATTGATTACATAAAAATCATACAATGTGATTTTCTGGATTTTTGTTTTAGTTTCCATCTCTCACAGTTGAAGTGTACCTATGATAAAAATGACAGACCTCTACATGCTTTGTAAGTAGGAAAACCTGCAAAATCGACAGTGTATCAAATACTTGTTCTCCCCACTGTATATGTACATACCCCCATGACTACCTTTATCTAGACCATGACTTCTTCTACATAACCCCACAGCTTCCTCTATATAGCCCGACGACTTCCTCCATAGACATACGACCTCTGCTCTATAGCCCCACAACTTCCTCTCCATAATCCCATGACTACCTTTATATAGCCCCACAACTTCATTTACATAGCCACACAACTTCCTCTATATAGCCCTATGACTTCCTCAATTAAGCACCATTACTGCCTTGATATAGCCCCATGACTTTGTCTATATACCCCCATGACCACCTTTATATAGCCACACAACTTCCTCTATATAGCCCTATGATTTCCTCTATATAGCCCCACAAATTCCTCTATAGCCCTATGACATCCTCTATGTAGCCTCACAACATTCTCTACATAGCCCAACAACCTCCTCTATATAGCCCTATGACTTCCTCTATATAGCTCCATGACTACCTCTATATAGCCCCACAACTTCCTCTATTCAGCCCTACGACTTCCTTCATATAGCCCCAGAACTTCCTCAATATAGCCAATGACATCCTCTATATAGCCCCACAACTTTCTCTATAGCCCTATAATTTCCTCTATTTAGCCCCACAACTTCCTCTATTAAGCCCCATGACTTCCACTATAGAGTCCCACGATATCCTCTACATAGTTCCATGACTTCCTATATATATCCCCATGACTTCCTCTATATAGCAGCACAACTTACTCTATATAGCCCAATGACTTATTCTATATAGATTCACAACTTCCACTATAAAGCCACAAGACATCCTCTATATAGTCCAACAACTTCCTCTTTAGCCCTAAGACTTCTTCTATATAGCCCCATGACTACCTCCTAAATATCCAAAAAAAGATTCTATATAGCCCCACAACTTCCTCTATAGCCCCATGACTTCCTCTATGTGGCCCCACAACCTCCTCTGTATAGATCCATGACTACCTTCATTTAGCGCCATAACTTCCTCTATATATATCCCTATTATTTCCTCTGTATAGTCCCACAACTTTCTCTATACACCTATGACTTCCTCTATATAGCCTCACAACCTTCTCTACACAGCCCCACAACTTCCTCTATTTAGCCCTTTGACTTCCTCTATATAGCCCAACGACTACCTTCTATATACCCCCACAACTTCCTTTAGTCAGCCCTATGACTTCCTTCATATAGCCCCACAATTTCCTCCATATTGCCAATGACTTTCTTCATATAGCCCCACGACATCCTCTATAATACTATATACAGCCCTATAACTTCCTCTATATAGCCCCACTACTTCCTCTACATAGCCCTATGACTTCCTCAATATAGCCCAATGACTTCCTATATATAGCCTCACAACTTCCTCTATATAGCCCCAAGACTACCTCTATATAGTCCCACGATGTCCTCTATATAGTTCCATGACTTCCTCTATATAGCCACACAACTTCCTTTATAGACCTATGACTTCCTCTATATAGCCCCAAAACTTCCTCTAAAGCTCAATCACTTCCTCTATATAGCCCCACGAATACCTCTATATAGCCCAACATCTTCTTCTATTCAGTCCTATGACTTCCTCTATTTAGCCCCACAACTTCCTCTATATGGCCCACAACTTCCTCTATATGGCCCACAACTTCCTCTATATAGCCCATGACTTCCTTCAAATAGCCTCATAACCTCCTCTATACAGCACAACAGCTTCCTCTATATAGCGCCATGACTTCCTCTGTACAGCCACATGACTTCATCTATATTTCCCAACGACTTCCTCTATATAGCCTCACAACTTCCTCTATATAGCCCCAATACTTCCTCACTATAGTCCCACGATATCCTCTATATAGTCCCACAATTTCCTCTTTATTGCCTAACAAATTCCCATATATATCCCATGAATTCCTCTATAGCCCTAAGACTTCCTCTATATAGTGTTATGGTGCGTGAATGAGGACCCAAAAGCGAATTAACGTAAACAGAGCTTCTTTAATAACCAAACATAGGCAGGCTCAGATGGACCGGCAGATTCCGACAGGACAGGACAAGGTTGCAGCAAACATGACGATAGTCTGGTTCAGGCCTGAAAAACACAAACAAGAATCCGACAAAGACAGGAGCAGAAACAGAGAGAGATATAGAGGACTAATCAGAGGGAAAAAGGGAACAGGTGGGAAAAGGGGTGACGAGGTAGTTAGGAGGAGACAAGGAACAGCTGGGGGAAAGAGGGGGAGAAAAGGTAACCTAACACGACCAGCAGAGGGAGACAGGGTGAAGAGAAAGGACAGAAACAAGACACAACATGACAGTACATGACATATAGCCCCACGACTACCTCTATTTTGTCCAATGACTTCCTCCCTATAGCCCCAGGACTTCCTCTAAATAGCCCCACAACTTCCTCTATAGACCTGTGACGTCCTCTATACAGCCTCATGACTTCCCTGATATATCCCCACAACTTCCTCTATATTGCCCCATGACTACCTTTATATAGCCCCACAACTTCATTTAAATAGCCTCACGACTTCCTCTTTATAGCACTATGACTTCCTTTAGGTAGCCCCATGACTTCCTCAATAAAGCCGCATTACTACCTTGATATAGCCCCATGACTCCTTCTATATAGCCCCACAACTACCTCTATATAGCCCCACAACTTCCTCTGTTCAGCCCTAGGACGTCCTTCATATAGCCCCACAATTTCCTCTATATAGCCAATGACATCCTCTATATAGACACACAACTTCTTATATATAGCCACATGACTTCCTCTATACAGCCCCATTACTTAATCTATATAAATCAAATGTATTTATAAAGCCCTTCTTACATCAGCTGATATCTCAAAGTGCTGTACAGAAACCCAGCCTAAAACCCCAAACAGCAAGCAATGCAGGTGTAGAAGCACGGTGGCTAGGAAAAACTCCCTAGAAAGGCCAAAACCTAGGAAGGAACCTAGAGAGGAACCAGGCTATGAAGGGTGGCCAGTCCTCTTCTGGCTGTGCCAGGTAGAGATTATAACAGAACATGGTCAAGATGTTCAAATGTTCATAAATGACCAGCATGGTCAAATAATAATAATCACAGTAGTTGTCGAGGGTGCAACAAGTCAGCACCTCAGGAGTAAGTGTCAGTTGGCTTTTCATAGCCGATCATTGAGAGTATCTCTACCGCTCCTGCTGTCTCTAGAGAGTTGAAAACAGCAGGTCTGGGACAGGTAGCACGTCAGGTGAACAGGTCAGGATTCCATAGCCGCAGGCAGAACAGTTAAAGCAAGGAGTCATCAGGCCGGATAGTCTTGTCCTATGGCTCAGGTCCTCAGAGATAGAGAGAGAAGGAAAGAGAGAATTAGAGAGAGCACTTAAATTACTTAAATTCACACAGGACACCGGATAAGACAGGAGAAATACTCCAGATATAACAGACTGACCCAAGCCCCCCGACACATAAACTACCGCAGCATAAATACTGGAGGCTGAGACAGGAGGGGTCGGGAGACATTGTGGCCCACTGTGGCCCACATATAGCCCCACAACTTCCTCTTTACAGTCCCACGATATCCTCTATTAAGTCCCATGACTTCCTCTATGTAGCCCCACGACTTCCTAAATTAACCCTATGACTTCCTCTATATAGCCCCATAACTTCCTTTATATATCACATGACTTCCTCTATATATCCCCACAACCTCCTCTTTATAGCACAATATGACTTCCTCTATATAGCCTCACCACTTCGTCTTTATAGCCTCACAACGTCGTCTATATAGCCTCACAACTTCCTCTATGTAGCCTCACGGCTTCCTCTATATAGCCCATGACTTCCTCTTGACAGAGAGAAAGCAGATTGGAGAGAAATAGGTCATCAAAGGAGGATGACAAGAAGAGCGGACTGGAGGTGAGTGTGTTTGGGAGGAGGTGGGGGTGGGGGGGACTATGATTGAGACAATGGACGATTGGCATCTCTATCTCCATGCCCCCCTCCCCCTCCAACCCCCTCATTCACAATCCACCTCCCCTTTCTCCTCTCTCCCTGACCCCTAAACCCTATTTCTCACAGACACTGACAAGTTAAATAAAGTCCTGAGAAGAAAATAGGGAGAAATTAGACCCAATTTAAATGTCAATTTATTGTTTCTGTTGTTCCTTTCCTTTTTTGGTGCAGTGAATATTTTAGAGTTAGAGAGAGAAAGAGACATTCAGAGACAGAGAGCGAGAGACAGGGAGAGACAGAGAGAGAGAGAGACAGAGAGAGAGAGACAGAGACAGGGAGAGAGAGACAGGGACAGAGAGAGAGTTACAGAGAGAGCGAGAAAGAGAGAGAGAGAGTGAAGGCTTGTCCGAGGATTTGGAGATGGCAAGTGGCAACAGTCTCTTCCTGGCCTGAATTGCAGATGAACGTAGGTGACTGAAGTTGGAACATGTGCCTTTGCTGTGGGCCTTGGACACGATCTAAAGGGGATTCGGATAGTAGGTAGTATGCACTCTGAATGGCACGTGGGTCAGAAGAGAAGGTTGCCTTTGTATGAAGCTTAGTATGATCAAATTTAGGAATGCGAGTGTGTGTTTTTATGTCTAGTTTGGTGGTCTTGTCTTATGATGAAATACTGTCCCTATTTGTTAGTGTTCTCTGAGGGATGTGTGTGATGAGATGTGTATATAGAGAGGCTTTCAGAGACATGTATGGATAGAGGAGGGGTGCTCTGAGGTTTTTGACACGTGGGTTGAAAGGTCCCTCTCCTGTTTGTTTTTAATACTCGCCCGCCAGGTTGGTAATTCCATTGCAGTGTGTTAGGAGGGTGGAAGAAGGGAGTTCTGTGGAGACAATTGAGTGAAGAACTGAGTGAGGCAATTGCAACAAGCATCAATAATGCTGCGGTTGCCTTTGAACTCGTGTTTTTAAGGAGGGATTTTAATTACATTATTTATGTGTATGAATATATTTTATTTGCATAATGTATGTGAGTCTGTCTTTGAATAAATGTGGGTATTTATGAATATACACTACAAAAGTATGTGGACACCCCCTCAAATTAGTGGATTCACTATTTTAGCCACACCAGTTGCTGACAGGTGTAGAAAGTCGAGCACACAGCCATGCAATCTCCATAGACAAACACTGGCAATCGAATTGCCACACTGAAAATCTCAGTGACTTTCAACGTGGCACCGTCATTGGATGCCACCTTTCCAACAAGTCAGTTCGTCAAATGTCTGCCCTACTAGAGCTGCCTCGGTCAACTTTAAGTTATGTTATTGTGAAATGGAAACGTCTAGGAGCAACAACGGCTCAGCCACAAAGTGGTAGGCCACATAAGCTCACAGAACGGGATCACCGTGTGCTGAAGTGTGTATTGCTTAAAAATTGTCTGTCCTCAGTTACAGCAAACTGCCTTTGGAAGCAACGTCAGTACAATAACTGTTCATTGGGAGCTTCATGAAATGGATTTCCATGGCCGAGCAGCCAAGCGTTGGCTGGAGTGGTTTAAAGCTTGCTGCCATTGGACTCTGGTGGAATGGAAATGCGTTCTCTGGAGGGATGAATCACACTCCACCATCTGACAGTCCGGCCGACGAATCTGGGTTTGGAGAACGTGTCTGATGCCAGGAGAACACTACCTGCCGCACTGCATAGTGCTAATTGTAAAGTTTGGTTGAGGAGGAATAAAGGTATTGGGCTGCTTTTCATGGTTCGGGCTAGGCCCGTTAGTTCCAATGAAGGGAAATCTTAACTCTACAGCATACAATGACATTCTAGACAATGCTTTTCTTCCAACTTTGTGGCAACAATTTGGGGAAGGCCCTTTCCTGTTTCAGCATGACAATGCCCCTGATGCACAGTGAGGTTCATACAGAAACAGTTTCTCGAGATCTGTGTGGAAGAACTTGACTGGCCTGCACAGAGCCCTGACCTCAACCCCTTCAAAACACCTTTGGGATGATTTGGAACGCAGACTGCGATCCAGGCCTAATCACCCAACATCAGTGCCCGACCTCACTAATGCTCTTGTGGCTGGCTGAAAGGAAGCAAGTCCCCGCATAATGTTTCAACATCTAGTGGAAAGCCTTGCCAGAAGAGTGGAGACTGTTATAGCAAAGGGGTGACCAACTCTGTATTATTGCCCATGATTTTGGAATGATGTTTGACGAGCAGGTGTCCACATACCTTTGTCCAAGTGTATTTCTTCCCAACTGTGTTGGTTTGAGCAGATACAGTATGAACCTTCTTAGTGTTTTTTTACACTTTTCTCAAATTTGTAGAAATCTGTAAATTAATTCATGGTTGCGTATGGAACTAAATCCCTTAGTGTGTGTATATATATACGAATCCATGCTAATCTTTCTAAGTGTGTGCGTGTCTGTGTGTGAGCGCGTGTATGTTTGTGTGGGATTAGCCACCCTGCTATTCTGCGCTCAGTGCTGATGCAGCCTCTTCTCTATCTTATCTTAATGCCTTTCAGAGTGTTACTGCGGCTGCAGCAGGATGGAACTGTCGCTCTGCTCTCTCCCGACCCACTGCTGTCACCCTGGCTTGTTGGCACAGTCTCAATTGTTGGTCAGATTAGGCCAAAGGGTTGTGTTCCCCAGATATATAATAATGTCGAATCAGGCCCTATTCTTATTCAGGGGAGGAGGACTAAGTTACACAAATGTCAGCAGTCCTCTCTCTCTCCCTCGTCCTCTCTCTCTCTCCTCTCTCTCCCTCCTCTCTCTCCCTCCTCTCTCTCCTTCTTTCTTTCTCATTGATGTGTCAGGTCTTTTGAGATGGACAGCTGAATGGCACGCAATCCCTCCGGTTGCCATGGAGAGTGGGTGGCTACCCTGATAGCAGTGCATTAACATGGAAATAACACATTAACTGGGCCTGTGTTTGTATTTTATGTTGTGTGGCTGAAAATTCTGTGACTTGAGTGTTCATCTCAGCATGTGGATTGTTCAGGCTGTGTGTGTGTGTGTGTGTGTGTGTGTGTGTGTGTGTGTGTGTGTGTGTGTGTGTGTGTGTGTGTGTGTGTGTGTGTGTGTGTGTGTGTGTGTGTGGCTATTGAGGTGTGTAGCTGTCTGTATCAGAGGACTAGTAGATAAGCTGAGGGTTGTCTGTCAGTCCCTCTCCTCCGATGGGTACTGTGAGTCCCTCTCCTCTGATTGGTTTTCTGTCCTTCTCCTCTGATTGGATGTCTGTCTCTCCCTCACCTCTGGACTGGATGTATGCCAGTCCCTCTCCTCTGTACATGCTTTCTATCAGTCCTTCTCATCTGGATTGGCTGTCTGTCAGTCCCTCTCCTTTTGGCTGGCTGTCTGTCAGTCCCTCTCCCCTAGATTGGCTCTCTGTGAGTCCCTCTCCTCTGGATTGGCTGTCTGTCAGTCCCGTTCCTCTGTATTGGCTGTCTGTGAGTCCCTCTCCTCTGGATTGGCTGTCCGTCAGTCCCTCTCCTCTGTATTGGCTGTCCGTCAGTCCCTCTCCTCTGTATTGGCTGTCCGTCAGTCCCTCTCCTCTGGATTGGCTGTCCGTCAGTCCCTCTCCTCTGGATTGGCTGTCTGTCAGTCCCTCTCCTTTGGGCTGGCTGTCTGTCAGTCCCTCTCCTCTAGATTGGCTGTCTGTCAGTCCCTCTCCTCTGGATTGGCTGTCTGTGAGTCCCTCTCCTCTGGATTGGCTGTCTGTGAGTCCCTCTCCTCTGGATTGGCTGTCTGTCAGTCCCTTTCCTCTGGATTGGCTGTCTGTGAGTCCCTCTCCTCTGGATTGGCTGTCCGTCAGTCCCTCTCCTCTGTATTGGCTGTCCGTCAGTCCCTCTCCTCTGTATTGGCTGTCCGTCAGTCCCTCTCCTCTGGATTGGCTGTCCGTCAGTCCCTCTCCTCTGGATTGGCTGTCTGTCAGCCCCTCTCCCCTGGATTGGCTGTCCGTCAGTCCCTCTCCTCTAGATTGGCTGTCTGTCAGTCCCTCTCCTCTGTATTGGCTGTCCATCAGTCCCTCTCCTCTGGATTGGCAGTAATATCATTTTCACATGACTGACTTGATGCCCTCTGACTGACTTTACTAAAGCACTCTGAGACGTCATATGGCGTATTGTAACAATAATGATAGATTATTTGCTTCCTTCCCATCTAATGACCCTAAAGAGTTTGATAAGGTGAGGCACCTTGAAAGGAATACATCTTATTATTTAACTACTAGGCTGTGATGATTATATGGCCTAGATTAGATTCGTAGCTGAGGTGGAGTCAGTGTCCTCTATGGGTCTATTGATACCAGTCATATCATTTGAAATACTAAGCAACAGTTATTACTTTCTGAAAGCCACAACAGTCTGTCAGTACTCATTAGAGAGTAGTGACATGTGCATTAGTAAATGACCTGGCTAACAGCGATACAACTTCTATAGAATGGAGTCTGGTCATAACCTGTCTTTCCATCTCCGTCCTGCCTACTCAGTGTTGCTGCCTGCAACTAGACCTCCTGGAGACTAGCCGCTATCCCAGCATCCTTTGCTTCAGCAGCCAGTCATTTAACATTAGCCCCAGGGTGTGTCCTGTCAGATAGAGAGGGAGGTGGTTTAATAATTGGGTGCAGAGGTGCATTGTCAGTTAGTGAGGGAGGTGGTTTAATGAGGGGGTGCAGAGGTGCGTTGTCAGATAGTGAGGGAGGTGGTTTAATGAGGGGGTGCAGAGGTGCGTTGTTAGTTATTGAGGGAGTGTTACGTTCATTCGATGAATGAGACCAAGGCGCAGCGTGGTAAGAGTACATCTTTCTTTATTTTGATGAACACCAACAAAAGATAAACGAACATAACATTCTGCAGGCTACACAGTAACTGCGTGGTAAGAGTACATCTTTCTTTATTTTGATGAACACCAACAAAAGATAAACAAACATAACGTTCTGCAGGCTACACAGTAACTGTACAAAAACAAAATCCCACAACTGAAGGTGGGAAAAAGGGCTGCCTAAGTATGATCCCCAATCAGAGACAACGATAAACAGCTGCCTCTGAATGGGAACCATACAAACAAACAAGCCAACAAAGAAATAGAAACATAGATTTGCCCACCCAAGTCACACCCTGACCTAGCCAAATAGAGAATAAAAAAGGCTCTCTAAGGTCAGGGCGCGACAGGGAGGGGGTTTAATGAGGGGGTGCATTGTCAGTTAGAGAGGGAGGGGGTTTAAAGAGGGGGTGCAGAGGTGCATTGTCAGGAAGCGATGGGGTTGATAACTGGATACGTCCCTGCTCTATAAAAATGTAAATGAGAGCGGCCGGCAGTCTGCGCTGACAACGCAATTCATTGGGAGAACGGGAGAGCATTTAGCCAGGCCTGGGACACCAGCAGAATCTTTAGAAGATCGCCACAGATCTTGGGAAAGGAGAAGTTGAAGGTACACTCTGCTTTTGTTATTAAGGGTTTGGAGTGGCCAGAGCCCTAAGTTATCCTGAGTGACTTACAGTTAGTGCTTTCGTCTTCAGATAGCTAGGTGGGACAACCACATATCACAGGCATAGTAAGTACAATTTTCCTCTCCCCCAATACTTCCAGCATCTTTCTCTATAACACCAGTGATCTCTCTCCATAACCATGTACAATCTCGTCAATACCCCTTGGTTTACTGGCCTTTATTATCACTCTCTCATCAATCCATCAATCCATCATCCAGGCTGTTTCTTTCACTCACACACTGTGGCTTTCTCCAAACCCAAGGCATAATAGCATGTAATAAAAGGCTGTTGTAAACACTAGCAGTGATACGCCAATGTGTTGACGCCGGCAGAGAAAAGGCCTCAATCAGTATCCATAGAGCACCTCCAATTGTGTCATCGGGAGGGCGACGGAAAAGGTAATTTGAGAAAAAGAAAATGACACCAAAATAAATAAAAAATATGGTGATTTAAGTCAAATCACCCGATTCGACAGACACATGACCGTGTTATTATCTCTGGAGCAGGGACAGCCAAGTTTCTCCAGGAGCAGGGACAGCCAAGTTCCTCCTGGAGCGATAGCAAGGGAGGAGAAAATAATGAATGAAGATCTACTGACACAAACGGAAAAGTAACCAGAGAGCCTTTCTTTACCGCAGACCTGTCTATCAATGCTACCACCTCCGGTTTTAAAATTGATGTCTCGCAGACTCAATTGTTTGCGTTTTTTGTTCTGGGCAGGCCAGACGTAGTCAGGGAAGAGGGTATCAGAAGAAAAGGACCAATTTTCTTGGATGTTTGTTGATATGTAGACCACTATAGCTTGATTGCCTCACATTGAACCTCCAATAACAGCCCCAATCATCGGACTTACACCTCCAGATGTGAAACAACTGAATTGGATCAAACTGACTCTCTCCCTCTCTGTCAATCTCTCTATGTATCTCTCCATCCCTCTCTTTCACTGTCGCTATTTTCTTCTCCTTCATGACATGCTTATTAACTGGCATTGATCTGGCCTCTTATTAGTCGGCATTGATCTGGCCTGGTCAATTGTCAGCTGTTCTCATCCGCAGAGTATTGATAGAATAATCAGTGATGGCAGACAGATGAAATGTGCTATCGGTGGGTAAATGATTGGCTGCTGCCTTGTTGACCCAGGGTGGACAACTCACACATCCCGGGTAAACATACTCACACAGATGAAAACACACACACGCACACACGCGCACACACACACACACACAAATCAAATGTATTTATATAGCCCTTCGTACATCAGCTGATATCTCAGTGCTGTACAGAAACACAGCCTAAAACCCCAAACAGCAAGCAATGCAGGTGTAGAAGCACACACACACACACACACACACACACACACACACACAGATAAACACACACACACACACGAACACACACACACACACACAGATAAACACACACACACACACGAACACACACAGATGAACACACAAACGCACACACTCTCCACAGATTGTTATTTTCCTGCCTCCAGCCTTGAGGTTCTCCATTGAGATGACTGACAAGCTGCACATCATTCCATTCACAGTCTGATTAAGGAAGCAGAACAATTAACGAGATCTTACTAAGAATCAGACAGAGAAATTGTTTTCTTCCATATATCTTCTGGAAATACTCTTCCATCTCCATCAACTCATTTCAGTCAATGATAGATTCTCTATCTAAATAATATTATTATATTTTGTTCACTGAGATGTGTCAATGGAGATGGAGTATTTCCAGGAAGGTGGCTTTGAAGAAAATTGGTCCTTTTGTTCTGATACCTTCTTCCCTGACTCAAACTAAAATTAAACAACAGGGGTATTGAAGAGACATCACTTTTAAAACTGGAGGTGGCAGAATTGATAGCCAGGGCCATGGTAAAGAGGGAGAGGAGGGGGAGGAGGCAGGGAGGGAGGCAGAGAATAACTGAATGCGTTAGTCAGAATCTCTCACCAAGTGAGGCTTTCTTCTCAATCAGCTCAATACAAGTGTTCAATGGTATATCACCACAAGGATATTTAGCCTTGGTCATTTCTAATTAAATAGAATTATATATATATATATATATATATATATATACTGTATATGTTAAACACACTATTCTGATGAATTATTGTGGAATCTTCATTTTTCTCTTAGATGTGAGTTGGTCTGAATTGTGCTGTACACAGTACACACAAACGCACACACACACACACACACACACACACACACACACACACACACACACACACACACACACACACACACACACACACACACACACAAGCACACACACACACACACACACACACAAACACACACACACACAGGGGACTGTTATGGAGGGGAAGTGGCACATCACTAGTGACATGGCTTGTCTTTGCTATAGAGGAGGCCCCTGTCCCTTGCTGCAGTGCCCAGCTCCAGGGGACTCTCAGTGGGGAGAGGAGCATCTGTCAGGGCCCTCCTCTTGCTGGAGGCTGGTGCCCACCTAGCCCTTCGTGCCTCTTCAGCTGATTAACTTTTAATCAGGCACTTAGCCGAGCGTCTGTTTCAGTCACATTCGCTCTACACACAGATGACCTGTCGCCAAGGGAACCGTGCCAAACGGTTCCGGTGGTGATACACTGTGAGCTGTCCCACTTGGAGACTGAAGTCAGTCAGAGGCTTTGTCCCAAATTGCACCCTATTGGAAAAGGGCACTATATGGAACAGGGTGCCATTTAAGATTTTCCCAGTCTAAAGAGGTTAACAGGACCCTAAAATAGGCCTGAAATAGCAGTGGGACAGATTGGAGGAGAGGGTGCTGAAATAGCAGTGGGACAGATTGGAGGAGAGGGTGCTGAAATAGCAGTGGGACAGATTGGAGGAGAGGGTGCTGAAATAGCAGTGGAACAGATTGGAGGAGAGGGTGCTGAAATAGCAGTGGGATAGTTGGAGGAGAGGGTGCTGAAATAGCAGTGGGACAGATTGGAGGAGAGGGTGCTGAAATAGCAGTGGGCCAGATTGGAGGAGAGGGTGCTGAAATAGCAGTGGAACAGATTGGAGGAGAGGGTGCTGAAATAGCAGTGGAACAGATTGGAGGAGAGGGTGCTGAAATAGCAATGGGATAGTTGGAAGAGAGGGTGCTGAAATAGCAGTGGGACAGATTGGAGGAGAGGGTGCTGAAATAGCAGTGGAACAGATTGGAGGAGAGGCTGCTGAAATAGCAGTGGAACAGATTGGAGGAGAGGGTGCTGAAATAGCAGTGGGACAGTTGGAGGAGAGGGTGCTGAAATAGCAGTGGGACAGATTGGAGGAGAGGGTGCTGAAATAGCAGTGGGACAGATTGGAGGAGAGAGTGCTGAAATAGCAGTGGAACAGAT
This sequence comes from Oncorhynchus mykiss, assembly GCF_013265735.2. Classification (NCBI taxonomy): domain Eukaryota; kingdom Metazoa; phylum Chordata; class Actinopteri; order Salmoniformes; family Salmonidae; genus Oncorhynchus; species Oncorhynchus mykiss. The sequence goes on from NC_048587.1 coordinate 55,567,260, forward strand.
TGGAGGAGAGTGTGCTGAAATAGCAGTGGGACAGATTGGAGGAGAGGGTGCTGAAATAGCAGTGGAACAGATTGGAGGAGAGGGTGCTGAAATGGCAGTGGAACAGATTGGAGGAGAGGGTGCTGAAATAGCAGTGGGACAGTTGGAGGAGAGGGTGCTGAAATAGCAGTGGGACAGATTGGAGGAGAGGGTGCTGAAATAGCAGTGGGACAGATTGGAGGAGAGGGTGCTGAAATAGCAGTGGGACAGTTGGAGGAGAGGGTGCTGAAATAGCAGTGGGACAGATTGGAGGAGAGGGTGCTGAAATAGCAGTGGGACAGTTGGAGGAGAGGGTGCTGAAATAACAGTGGGACAGATTGGAGGAGAGGGTGCTGAAATAGCAGTGGAACAGATTGGAGGAGAGGGTGCTGAAATAGCAGTGGGATAGTTGGAAGAGAGGGTGCTGAAATAGCAGTGGGCCAGATTGGAGGAGAGTGTGCTGAAATAGCAGTGGGCCAGATTGGAGGAGAGGGTGCTGAAATAGCAGTGGGACAGATTGGAGGAGAGGGTGCTGAAATAGCAGTGGGCCAGATTGGAGGAGAGGGTGCTGAAATAGCAGTAGGACAGATTGGAGAGGGTGCTGAAATATCAGTGGGACAGATTGGAAGCCATTCTGAAGCTGTATACAGTAGGCATTCTGGAAGCAGCAGCCCAGATTTTGTCACTATAGCGTAATTTAAACAGGTTTGCCTGGAAAGATCTTGATAGGAAGCATTCCCTCCCAGCCACTCAGGTCCATCACTGTGTGGTGTAAGACCTTGATAGGAAGCATTCCCTCCCAGCCACTCAGGTCCATCACTGTGTGGTGTAAGACCTTGATAGGACGCATTCCCTCCCAGCCACTCAGGTCCATCACTGTGTGGTGTAAGACCTTGAGAGGAAGCATTCCCTCCCAGCCACTCAGGTCCATCAGTGTTTGGTGTGAGCTTTTAAGTGAAGCTCAATGTGTGTGTGTGTGTGTGTGTGTGTGTGTGTCTGTGTGTGTGTGTGTGTGTATTCATCCTCTCTGTTTCCACCTCCCACGGTGCCTCTGTTCTCTGTCCCCATACATTCACACACAGTACAGTTCTTCTATAATCCCTCTCCCATCAGATCTCTTCCCTAGGAAATTAATGCTGCTGCTTTATCCACCAAGTGCAGTCGTGTCTATGTGAAATAAGCAGGTATAAAGCCAGGCCTTTGAAATGTACCAATTTAGCAAGCAAATGGCACTCCTGATTCAAGGTTACCAACTCCGACAAGTGAAGTGAGCTTACATGGAGATGTGATTTAGTGTGTGTTCCAGGTGTATTCGGGGTGAATACAGAGTGCATTAGGCATCTAGTGCTGCATAGGCCTCTGTGTTATATCTGTGTCTTCTCATAGGCTCCTTCCATTTGCTGAGGAAATGAGTGAGACTGAGACAGATAGAGAGAATGAGAGAGAGTGCATGTCCTAATCACAGCAGTGGTCAGGTCACCGTCACCATCCACTAAACTTAACAAGCATCTCCTCTGATCCCCTGGTGCGTACACACACACTCATCCTATTGAGTGAGAAACTATTGGATTTGACAGGTGGACGTTAGCGAGCAGAGCGTTTGGGTCAGTGTGTGTGTGTGTGCGTGTGTGCATTTGGGGTCCTCTGGTATAAGGGAGAGGGGCCGTAACCATCTCTTCTCTCCTTCCCCTCACACACACACACCCTCCCTCCCCTCTTCCCCAGCCTGCCTACCTGCCCTCTCCACCTGGGCAGTGAAATGACGGGGACACATTGCTCATCGGTTGTTTTTTAAAGACAAGTTAAATTAGCAGTCTGGCAGCGATTCCCACTGTCTGCAGACTTCCTCTGTTGCCACAGCGCTCCGCTCCTGTCAGCAGCCTTCCTGACGACTTAATAGTCCCTCCTGAGTGGATTTGAGCACTTTCCCCTGCTTCTGTTTACATGCGTTTGTCATGCATAACATATTCATATGGAGATGTGAAATGTTAATTTCCCCGGCTCAGTCAGTGGGCGCCAGAGAGGAGAGACCGCCCCACTCCCTCCTAGTATCTCTGCCCCGAACTGTCACTCAGGAACCTCTCTGGCACCTCTTCTAACCTCTTCTAGGCCAGAACCAGGGACAGAACCAGACTGAAACCCAACAGAGAGAAGAACACAGAGGTGAGGGAGGGTTCAGGTCTGTACTGTAGTTGTTAATTTTCCTCTCCCATACTGTAGTTGTTAGTTAACCCCTCCCATACTGTAGTTGTTAGTTAACCCCTCCCATACTGTAGTTGTTATTTAACCCCTCCCATACTGTAGTTGTTAGTTTTCCTCTCCCGTACTGTAGTTGTTAGTTTTCCTCTCCCGTACTGTAGTTGTTAGTTTTCCTCTCCCATACTGTAGTTGTTAGTTTTCCTCTCCCATACTGTAGTTGTTAGTTTTCCACTCCCATACTGTAGTTGTTAGTTTTCCTCTCCCATACTGTAGTTGTTAGTTTACCACTCCCATACTGTAGTTGTTAGTTTTCCTCTCCTGTACTGTAGTTGTTTGTTAATCCTACCCATAATGTAGTTGTTAGTTTTCCTCTCCCGTACTGTAGTTGTTAGTTTTCCTCTCCCGTACTGTAGTTGTTAGTTTTCCTCTCCCATACTGTAGTTGTTAGTTTTCCTCTCCCGTACTGTAGTTGTTAGTTTACCACTCCCATACTGTAGTTGTTAGTTTACCACTCCCATACTGTAGTTGTTAATTTTCCTCTCCCATACTGTAGTTGTTAGTTTACCACTCCCATACTGTAGTTGTTAGTTTTCCTCTCCCATACTGTAGTTGTTAGTTTACTACTTCCATACTGTAGTTGTTAGTTTTCCTCTCCCATACTGTAGTTGTTAGTTTTCCTCTCCCATACTGTAGTTGTTAGTTTACTACTTCCATACTGTAGTTGTTAGTTTTCCTCTCCCATACTGTAGTTGTTAGTTTACTACTTCCATACTGTAGTTGTTAGTTTTCCTCTCCCGTACTGTAGTTGTTAGTTTTCCTCTCCCATACTGTAGTTGTTACTTTACCACTCCCTTACTGTAGTTGTTAGTTTGCCACTCCCGTACTGTAGTTGTTAGTGTTTTCCCCTCCCACACTGTAATTGTTAGTTAACCCCTCACATACTGTAGTTGTTAGTTTACCCCTCCCATACCATTGTTGTTAGTTAACACTTCCCATAGTGTAGTTGTTAGTTAACCCCTACCATAGTGTAGTTGTTAGTTAACCCCTCCCATACTATTGTTGTTAGTTAACCCTACCATAGTGTAGTTGTTAGTTTACCCCACCCATACTGTAGTTTTGTTTTCCACTCTCAAACTGTAGTTGTTAGTTTACCCCACAGATACAATAGTTGTTAGTTAACCCATCCCATACTGTAGTTGTTAGTTAACCCTTCCCATACTGTAGTTGTTAGTAACCCCTCCCATACTGTAGTTGTTGGTTAATCCTACCCATACTGTAGTTGTTAGTTTTCCACTCCCATACTGTAGTTGTTAGTTAATCCTACCCATACTGTAGTTGGTAGGTTTCCACTCTCATACTGTAGTTGTTAGTTAATCCTACCCATACTGTAGTTGTTAGTATTTCCTCACCAATACTGTAGTTGTTAGTTTACCCCACCCATACTGTAGTTGTTAGTTAACCCCTCCCATACTGTAGTTGTTAGTTAACCCCTAACATACTGTAGTTGTTAGTTTTCCTCTCCCATACTGTAGTTGTTAGTTTTCCTCTCCCATACTGTAGTTGTTAGTTTTCCACTCCCATACTGTAGTTGTTAGTTTTCCTCTCCCATATTGTAGTTGTTAGTTTTCCTCTCCCATACTGTAGTTGTTAGTTTTTCCTCTCCCATACTGTAGTTGTTAGTTTACCACTCCCATACTTTAGTTGTTAGTTTTCCTCTCCCGTACTGTAGTTGTTAGTTAATCCTACCCATACTGTAGTTGTTAGTTTTCCTCTTCCGTACTGTAGTTGTTAGTTTACCACTCCCATGCTGTAGTTGTTAGTTTTCCTCTCCCATACTGTAGTTGTTAGTTTACCACTCCCATACTGTAGTTGTTACTTTTCCTCTCCCATACTGTAGTTGTTAGTTTACCACTCCCGTACTGTAGTTGTTAGTTTACCACTCCCGTACTGTAGTTGTTAGTTTTCCTCTCCCATACTTTAGTTGTTAGTTTTCCACTCCCATACTGTAGTTGTTAGTTTTCCTCTCCCATACTGTAGTTGTTAGTTTTCCTCTCCCATACTGTAGTTGTTAGTTTTCCTCTCCCGTACTGTAGTTGTTAGTTTTCCTCTCCCATACTGTAGTTGTTAGTTTTCCTCTCCCATACTGTAGTTGTTAGTTTTCCTCTCCCATACTGTAGTTGTTAGTTTTCCTCTCCCATACTGTAGTTGTTAGTTTTCCTCTCCCGTACTGTAGTTGTTAGTTTTCCTCTCCCATACTGTAGTTGTTAGTTTTCCACTCCCATACTGTAGTTGTTAGTTTTCCTCTCCCATACTGTAGTTGTTAGTTTTCCTCTCCCATACTGTAGTTGTTAGTTTACCACTCCCATACTGTCACGAATCCCGTTTCCTGAGTCTGTTTTTTACCTATGTTCTGTCCTGGAGAGTTTTTCCGGCGTCCTGGAACGCACCCTGTCTGGTTGCCGGGCAATGTAGCCAGTTGGGGTTTCTGATTACCCACACCTGTATCCCATCAGCTATCTGCACACCTGGTCCTGATCATCTCTCCTCTGCATAAGCCCGGACCTGACATCCATTCCCTGCCGGATCGTTAGCCATGAACAGTATGTTGTGCCAGAGTATCAGCCTCAAGTTGGATAGAAGTTGTTTTGTTGTTTGTTACGTATTGCTTGCCTTGAACTTACCTCTGTTTGTTCTGTCTTCAGTTACTCACCCGGATCATTTACCCCATTCCCGCCTGGTCGTCAGAAGATTCCGCTTCCCCATTGGATCCACCTATTTACTCCCATCAACTCATCACCGCTACCCGCTACACCACCTGGATATATCTACCCATTCACTTGTAAATAAATACTCACCTTTTTCCTACTCTCCTTGTCCTGGTCTGCTTCTGGGTTCGACTTTGAAGAATCGTGACAGAACGATCCGGCCAAAAATGAACCCAGCGGACCTGGATTCCGTTTGCCATGCCATTACCCAGCAGGGGAGGACATTGGGACAACACAAGACGGAGCTACAGGAGATAGCGGTTGCAATCCAGAAATTATCTGCTAGCTTGACACAGATCCAGGATCAGCTCAGTTTGCTGGCGATTCATTCACCACCTATTTCACCCATCTTACCTGCCGGGCCTGATGCGTTTTCCTTCCGTGAACCCAAGGTACCGACGCCTGATAAATATGAAGGGGATTTGGGAAGATGCCGTTCGTTTCTTATGCAGTGTGGGTTAGTGTTTGCTCTGCAGCCCCATTCCTACGCCACTGACAAGGCTAGGATAGCCTTTGTTATTGAACTGCTGCGTGGAAGAGCTCTGGAATGGGCTTCAGCCGTTTGGGAACGACAGGGGACCTGCATGTCTTCATACCAGGAATTCACGGGAGAGCTGAGAATGCTTTTTGATCATCCAGTCCGAGGTAAGGACGCAGCTAAACGTTTGTTCACTCTTCGCCAAGGAGCTCGCAGTGTGGCAGACTTTATGATCGAGTTCAGGACATTGTCTGTGGAGAGTGGTTGGAATGAGGAGTCACTACAAGCGGCTTTTTACCAGGGGTTATCGGAGCAACTCAAGGACGAGCTGATATCCTATCCAGAGCCTAGTGATCTAGACAGCTTGGTCACTTTATCTATTCGGGTAGATAATAGAGTCCGAGAGAGAAGGAGGGAGAAGCATTGGGGCCCATCCAATCAATCAGCAACTCGGTTACCATTCGGTTCAGGAAGTCAACCAGAACGTATTGATCGTTATTCCCCACACGGGATTAGTGGAGGGGTCTTGCCACCAGATCCTGAACCAATGCAAGTGGGGCGACACAGGCTAACTAAGGAGGAGCGCCAACGTAGACGTGAGACCAACAGCTGTTTCTACTGTGGTAGCTCAGGACATTACATCTCCACTTGTCCACAGCGCTCGTTAAACTGCCCGGCTCGCTAGTTTTGGGAGGAATTTTAGCGAGCCAGATTCAACCTCTCCAGAATCCTGTCAGACCCCGTTTTCCTGCGACCCTTATGAATAAGGATCAGAGCTTAGAGATTAACGCTTTTATCGATTCAGGTGCCGATGGCAGCTTTATTGATGCCGACTTGGTGGAACAGCTGGGGCTTTCTAAGGAGCAATTGCCGGAAGCCATTGAAGCAACCACTCTGAACGGCAGTAGTCTGGCACGGATCACTATGAGGACTGAACCGGTTAAGATGTTGTTGTCGGGGAATCATTCAGAGTTTATCTCCTTCTTCATTCTGTCCTCACCCCATGTTCCTCTGGTTATTGGTTACCCCTGGCTGAAGGAACACAATCCCTCGTTTGATTGGGTGACGGGTAAGGTAACTAGTTGGAGCATTGATTGTCATGCTAACTGTCTTAGGACTGCCTGTTCTCCTGCCATTTCCAGTCAGATCAGTGACTCTGTTCCTCCTGATTTGTCCCTGGTTCCAGAAACATATCACGAGTTGGGTGAAGTATTCAGTAAACAGAAGGCTCAGTCCCTTCCTCCCCACCGACCTTATGACTGTGCGATTAATCTGTTTCCTGGAGCTTCCTTACCCAAGGGACGGTTATACAGTATCTCTCGACCTGAACGTGAGGCCTTGGAGACCTACATCAAGGAGTCTCTAGCTGCAGGTCTCATTCTGCCCTCGTCATCACCTCTGGGAGCAGGATTTTTTTTTTGAGCAAGAAGGATGGCTCTCTTCGACCGTGTATTGATTATCGGGGTTTGAATGATATTACGGTCAAGAACAAGTATCCCCTGCCCTTGATGAGCTCGGCTTTCGATTCTTTACAGGGTGCTACGGTTTTTACGAAGCTTGATTTACGTAATGCTTATCATTTGGTTCGGATCAAGGAGGGAGACGAGTGGTTGACTGGGTTCAATACTCCGATGGGACATTTCGAGTACCAGGTGATGCCGTTTGGACTGACCAACGCTCCTGCTGTGTTCCAAAGTATGGTGAATGACATTCTGAGAGATATGATTGGTATTTTTGTGTTTGTTTACCTGGATGATATCCTCATCTTCTCGAAGGAGCTTTCTAGCCACGTTCAGCATGTCAAGCAGGTCCTGCAGCGGTTATTGGAGAACCGTCTGTTCGTGAAGGCTGAGAAGTGTGATTTTCACGCCCACACGACGTCCTTCCTCGGTTACATCATCTCCAGGGGAGAGCTCAAGATGGACCAAGAGAAGGTTCGGGCGGTTCGGGATTGGGTCCAGCCCGGTTCGAGATTGCAGCTCCAGAGATTCCTGGGGTTTGCAAATTTTTATCGGAGGTTTATCCGTGATTACAGCCGGGTGGCCGCCCCTTTAACTGTACTGACGTCTTGCACCAGAAAATTCTGTTGGTCTCCTGAGGCAGACCGAGCATTTCTAGATTTGAAGAGCCGATTCACCAACGCCACGATTCTCTCTCAACCTGACACTTCCCGTCAGTTCGTTGTGGAGGTGGATGCGTCTGATGTGGGGGTGGGCGCCATCCTGTCCCAGCGTAGCTCCACTGACGGTAAACTCCATCCCTGCGCCTTCTACTCTTGTCGTCTTTCTCCAGCTGAAAGAAACTACGATGTGGGTAACCGGGAGCTTCTCGCTGTGAAGCTTGCCTTGGAGGAGTGGCGTCACTGGTTGGAGGGAGCGGAGCAACCGTTTGTGGTCTGGACTGACCACAAGAATCTGGCTTACGTGCAATCGGCTAAACGTCTCAACTCTCGTCAGGCCCGATGGGCTTTGTTTTTTGGACGCTTCAATTTTTCCCTGACGTTCCGACCTGGGTCGAAGAACGGGAAGGCGGACGCCCTGTCCCGGATGTTCTCCAAGACGGAGGAGAGTGAGGCCAAGACTGAGACGATTCTTCCCCAGAACGTTGTCGTGGGAGCCGTTACATGGAGGATTGAGGAGGAGGTGATGGCGACTCTTCGGACACAGCCCGGGCCCGGTAACGGTCCACCCGGTCGGTTGTTTGTGCCTGAGTCGGTTCGTTCTGCTGTCCTTCAGTGGTCCCACGCCAGCAAGATAGCTTGTCACCCTGGTGTTGCTCAGACTATGGCGCTACTGCGCAGACGATTTTGGTGGCCTGCGATGGGAGAAGATACTCGGAGGTTTGTTGCCGCTTGTCCTGTTTGTGCGCAGAATAAGAGTACCAATCGGGCCAGCTCTGGGCTTCTTCACCCCCTACCTATTCCCCGGCGACCTTGGTCGCATCTGGCTCTGGATTTTGTCACGGGGTTGCCCTCTTCTGTTGGTAACACGGTTATTCTGACCATTGTAGATAGATTCAGCAAGTTTGCCCACTTTGTTCCCCTCCAAGCTGCCTTCTGCCACTGAGACGTCCGAGATCCTGGTTAGGGAGGTGTTCAGGGTCCACGGGTTACCCTGTGACATTGTTTCTGACCGTGGTCCTCAGTTTACCTCTGCTGTCTGGAAATCCTTCTGTTTGGCCATTGGAGCTACAGTCAGTCTCACATCTGGATTTCACCCCCAATCTAATGGTCAGGCGGCGAGAGCCAACCAGAAGATGGAGTCCACGCTGCGTTGTCTTGTCTCCTCTGATCCCACCTCTTGGTCAACTCAATTACCCTGGGTCGAGTATGCCCATAATACCCTTCCTTCATCTGCCACTGGGATGTCCCCCTTCCAATGCCTGTACGGATACCAACCTCCCTTGTTTCCTTCTCAGGAGAGGGATCTTTCGGTCCCTTCTGTCCAGGCCCACATTCGTTGTTGCCACCGGACCTGGCATTGGGCCAGGAAGGTCCTCCTTAGAGTTTCTGACCGGTATCAGATCCAGGCGAATCGTCGCCGTATTCCTGCTCCCGCTTATACCATCGGAGATAAGGTGTGGTTGGCTACACGGGATCTTCCTCTACGGACTGAGTCGAGGAAACTTTCACCAAAGTTCATTGGTCCGTTCGTGGTGGAGAGAATCATTAACCCTGCTGTGGTCCGACTCAAATTGCCGGCAACGCTTCGAGTACACCCCACCTTTCATGTCTCCTGCCTCAAGCCGGTTCACCTCAGTCCTCTGTTACCCCCTCCTCCTCGTCCTCCTCCTCCTCGGATGATCGGAGGTGGTCCTGTCTACACGGTGCGCCGCATCATGGACTCCAGACGGCGGGGTCGAGGGTTCCAGTATTTGGTGGATTGGGAAGGCTATGGTCCTGAGGAGAGGAGTTGGATTCCTCGGCGTCAGATCCTTGACGATGACCTGCTTCGTGACTTTTACCGCCTCCACCCTGGCGCTCCGGGTAGTCCGCCCGGTGGCGTTCGTCGGAGGGGGGGTACTGTCACGAATCCCGTTTCCTGAGTCTGTTTTTTACCTATGTTCTGTCCTGGAGAGTTTTTCCGGCGTCCTGGAACGCACCCTGTCTGGTTGCCGGGCAATGTAGCCAGTTGGGGTTTCTGATTACCCACACCTGTATCCCATCAGCTATCTGCACACCTGGTCCTGATCATCTCTCCTCTGCATAAGCCCGGACCTGACATCCATTCCCTGCCGGATCGTTAGCCATGAACAGTATGTTGTGCCAGAGTATCAGCCTCAAGTTGGATAGAAGTTGTTTTGTTGTTTGTTACGTATTGCTTGCCTTGAACTTACCTCTGTTTGTTCTGTCTTCAGTTACTCACCCGGATCATTTACCCCATTCCCGCCTGGTCGTCAGAAGATTCCGCTTCCCCATTGGATCCACCTATTTACTCCCATCAACTCATCACCGCTACCCGCTACACCACCTGGATATATCTACCCATTCACTTGTAAATAAATACTCACCTTTTTCCTACTCTCCTTGTCCTGGTCTGCTTCTGGGTTCGACTTTGAAGAATCGTGACACATACTGTAGTTGTTAATTTTCCTCTCCCATACTGTAGTTGTTAGTTTACCACTCCCATACTGCAGTTGTTAGTTTACCACTCCCATACTGTAGTTGTTAGTTTACCACTCCCATACTGTAGTTGTTAATTTTCCTCTCCCATACTGTAGTTGTTAGTTTACCACTCCCATACTGTAGTTGTTAATTTTCCTCTCCCGTACTGTAGTTGTTTGTTAATCCTACCCATAATGTAGTTGTTAGTTTTCCTCTCCCGTACTGTAGTTGTTAGTTTACCACTCCCATACTGTAGTTGTTAGTTAACCCTACCATAGTTTAGTTGTTAGTTTACCCCACCCATACTGTAGTTGTTGGTTAATCCTACCCATACTGTAGTTGTTAGTTAACCCCTCCCATACTGTAGTTGTTAGTAACCCCTCCCATACTGTAGTTGTTGGTTAATCCTACCCATACTGTAGTTGTTAGTTTTCCACTCCCATACTGTAGTTGTTAGTTAATCCTACCCATACTGTAGTTGGTAGGTTTCCACTCTCATACTGTAGTTGTTAGTTAATCCTACCCATACTGTAGTTGTTAGTATTTCCTCACCAATATTGTAGTTGTTAGTTTACCCCACCCATACTGTAGTTGTTAGTTAACCCCTCCCATACTGTAGTTGTTAGTTAACCCCTCCCATACTGTAGTTGTTAGTTAACCCCTCCCATACTGTAGTTGTTAGTTAACCCCTCCCATACTGTAGTTGTTAGTTAACCCCTCCCATACTGTAGTTGTTAGTTAACCCCTCCCATACTGTAGTTGTTAGTTTTCCTCTCCCATACTGTAGTTGTTAGTTTACCCCACCCATACTGTAGTTGTTAGTTTACCCCACCCATACTGTAGTTGTTAGTTTTCCTCTCCCATACTGTAGTTGTTAGTTTCTCCCATGTTGTAGTTGTTAGTTAACCCCTCCCATACTGTAGTTGTTAGTTTACCACTCACATACTGTAGTTGTTAGTTTACCACTCCCGTACTGTAGTTGTTAGTTTACCCCACCCATACTGTAGTTGTTAGTTTTCCTCTCCCATACTGTAGTTGTTAGTTTCTCCCATGTTGTAGTTGTTAGTTTTCCTCTCCCATACTGTAGTTGTTAGTTTACCACTCACATACTGTAGTTGTTAATTTTCCTCTCCCATACTGTAGTTGTTAGTTTACCACTCCCATACTGTAGTTGTTAGTTTTCCTCTCCCGTACTGTAGTTGTTAGTTAATCCTACCCATACTGTAGTTGTTAATTTTCCTCTCCCATACTGTAGTTGTTTTCCTCTCCCATACTGTAGTTGTTAGTTTACCACTCCCATACTGTAGTTGTTAATTTTCCTCTCCCATACTGTAGTTGTTAGTTTACCACTCCCATACTGTAGTTGTTAGTTTTCCTCTCCCATACTGTAGTTGTTAATTTTCCTCTCCCATACTGTAGTTGTTAGTTTACCACTCCCATACTGTAGTTGTTAGTTTTCCTTCTCCCATACTGTAGCTTGTGAAGACAAATGTGCGACAAGAAATAGTATTCAGCTGCGTCCAGGTTCCAGTAGGTCAGGTTCCAGTAGGTCAGGTTCCAGTAGGTCAGGTTTGGGTAGGTCTGTTCTTGTTTGAGTTTTTGGTATGTAGTGTGTGTTTTCGAGTTTGTTTGCGTGTGCATATGTGCACACACACACATTCACACTTGTGTCTGTCTATGTGTGTGTGTGTCAGTGTGTGGTGTTCCCTGAAATTGCTGATGGCTGAGCAGACCGTTCTACATATAAATGGCTTGCTAGCTAGTTTATAAGATACGTTAATGATAGAGCCCAGCAGACAATGGCAAGCTGTCAGGGTCAGTAATTGAGTGGGAGGGATGAGCTCTCTTCATTTCAGTCCATCTGTGTCACTGTGACAAGAGCACCTAGGCAACTCGTCGCCCAGAGATACGAGCTGGCCTGAACAATGGTGGCTGTCCGTTAGAGCGGCACAGCGGTCTCGTAGCTCTCTCACCTTGGCCCAGCGTTACTGTAATTAGTGAGACGATGTCCTGCCATCACAAACTACTGAGACGTCATTAGCGTTCACACCGCTTTTTGCACCAAATCAAATAAAAGTTTATTTGTCACGTGCGCCGAAACAATAGGTGTAGGTAGACCTTACAGTGAAATGCTTACTTACAGGCTCTAACCAATAGTGCAAAAAAGGTATTAGGTGAACAATAGGTAAGTAAAGAAATAAGAACAGTAAAAAGACAGTAGCAAGGCTATAAAAGTAGCGAGGCTACATACAGACACCGGTTAGTCAGGCTGATTGAGGTAGTATTTACATGTATATATGGTTAAAGTGACTATGCATGTACGATGAACAGAGAGTAGCAGTAGCGTAAAGAGGGGTGGGTGGTGGGTGGTGGGACACAATGCAGATAGCCCGGTTAGCCAATGTGCGGGAGCACTGGTTGGTCGGCCCAATTAAGGTAGTATGCACATGTGTACATGAATGTATAGTTAAAGTGACTGTGCATATATGAAAAACAGAGTACTTGCTCTGTGGAAAAAACACACAGATTGTATATACTGTACACTGAACAAAAATATAAAAACAACATGTAAAGCGTTGTTCCCATGTTTCATTAGCTGAAATAAAATATCCCAGAAAGGTTCCATATGCACAAAATCTTATTTCTCTCAAATTTTGTGTGGAAATGTGTTTACAATCCCTGTTAGTGAGCATTTCTCCTTTGCCAAAATAATCCATCCACCTAGCAGGTGTGGCACATCAAGAAGCTTAAACAGCATACTCATTACATCCTTGTGCTGGGGACAATAGAAGGCCACTTTAAAATGTGTCACACAGCACAAAACAATGCCACAATGCCAACACAATGCCACAGGAAGCGTGCAATTGGCATGCTGACTGCAGGAATGTCCACCAGAGCTGTTGCCAGAGAATTGAATGAATTGAATGTACATACTCTACCTTAAGCCACCTCCAACATTGTTTTGGTAAATTTGACAGTACGTCCAACCGGCCTCACAACCGAAGACGACGTGTATGGCGTTCTGTAGGCGAGCTGTTTGCTGGTGTCAATGTTGTGAACAGCATGCCCCATGGAGGCGGTGGGGTTATGGCATGGGCAGGCATGAGCTACGGACAACAAACGCAATTGCATTTTATCGTTGGAAATTTGAAGTCATAGAGATACCGTGACAAGATCTTGAGGCCCATTGTCGTGCCATTCATCCGCCGCCATCCCCTCATGTTTTAGCATGCTAATGCATGGCCACATGTCGCAAGATCTGTACACAATTCCCGGAATCTGAAAAGGTCCCAGCTCTTCCATTGCCTGCATACTCACCAGACATGTTACCCATTGAGCATGTTTGGGATGGTCTGGATCAATGTGTATGACAGTGTGTTCCAGTTCCTGTCAATATCCAGCAACTTTGCACAGACATTGAAGAGGCCAAAATCAACAACCTGATCAACGCTTTCCGAAGGAGATGTGTCGGGCTGCAAAGTGGTCACACTGACTGGTTTTCTGATCCACGCCCTTACATACCTTTAAATGTTTCTTCAGAAAGTATTCAGACTCTTTGACTTTTTTCATATTTTGTTAGAATTATTCTAAAATCGATTCAATTGTTTTGTTCTCCCTCATTAATCTACACACAATACCCCATAATGACAAAGCAAACACATTTTTAGTCATTTTTGCAAATTTACAAAATAAATAAAAAACGGAAGTTTCCCATTTACATAAGTATTCAGACCCTTTACTCAGTACTTTTGGCAGTGATTACAGTCTGGAGTCTTCTTGAGTATGATGCTACAAGCTTGGTACACATGTTTTGGGGGAATTTTGCTCATTCTTCTCTGCAGATCCTCTCAAGATCTGTCAGGTTCGATGGGGAGCGTCACTGCACAGCTATTTTCACGTCTCTCCAGATATGTTTGATCGGATTCAAGTCCGGGCTCTGGCTGGGCCACTCAAGGACATTCAGAGATGCTGTGTGCTTGGGTTGTTGTCCTGTTGGAACGTGAACATTTGCACCAGTCTGAGGACCTGAGTGCTCTGGAGCAGGTTTTCATCAATTTTAGAACAAGGCTGTCATGTAACAAAATGTGGAAAAAGGTATGTTGACTCACAGAGGGGAGCTGAACAAATATTGATGTCAATGCAAACAAATGCTATTGGTCTATGTTGGCAATAATGTATGTTAAGTAGACAGCAGTGGATTTTGAATGTTGTTTGGGCAGGAGGGAGGATATCGTGGGAACATAGGTATGTGCACCTCAGCTGTGGCCTTCACTGTAAGGTGATGATATATGAGCAGACAGCTTTGAGAGTTAGCGGTGTCTCTCTACACTCTACAGCTTAGCATTTATCACTTGACTTAGCCTTGTCACTCTAGTCTCTAAACCTAGCCTGCTATTGTGTGTGGAAGTTAGTCATGTTAGCCTCTTTTAGCCGGGTGTCAGAGACAGCTGTGTGTGTGAGAGAGAGAGAGAGAGAGAGAGATCTCCAGACGGCTGCCACACCTACAGGGAACTAACACAATAATGAGTCCCCCGGGGGCCATTATGAAAAATAGCTTCTTCTAGCAGATGAAATATTTATGTTTTATATTATATCTTATATTCCCAATGATGGGCTCATGTTATCTGTACGCTGTGTTTACTGTGACAGCAACAGTAGGCCTGGTGCTGGCCTGTTGTGAAAGGGGTGTGTGTTAGAGTGCAGCGCTCCATAGCCTAATCCACAGGAGGGGAAACATGATGTGGGTGTCACAGAGCTCCAATGGCATTTTACATTTTTCTCTTTTTGTAATTGCTGCACTAGGTTTTGACTTTGTCTCTTTTTTTCTATTTTATTTTTGTTGTAGTTTCCTTTTCTTGCAGCACTTACTGTGTTGGATTAAAGGTAGATGTTGCCACAAGCAGCACTGCAGATTTGGAGATGAGCGAGAAGCAAGAATTCACTCTCACACTGTAACACACAGTATCTTTGCACAAGTTCGCTTCACACTGTTACAGCGTGATAGCCAGGGCACAAAAACAGCGGAGAAGTTGAGCCTCACACTTGGCTCTTAGTTGTTGCGAAAATTGACCTGTTATACTTTCTTCATCTAAGTCATATCGCTGAGTCTACCTTCAAATGAGGTGAATGTGTGTGGGTTTAAACATGAGGTAAACGTTTGTGGGTTTAATTCTAGGGTAGGGGGCACTATTTTCACTTCTGGATGAAAAGCGTGCCCAAAGTAAACTGCCTGCTACTCAGGCCCAGAAGCTAGGATATGCATATAATTGATAGATTTGGATAGAAAACACTCTAAAGTTTACAAAACTGTTAAAAATAATGCCTGTGAGTATAACAGAACTGATTTGGCAGGCAAAAACCTGAGAAAAATTCATCCAGGAAGTAGGAATATTTTATTTTTGTAGTTTTCTATTCAATGCCATTACAGTATCCATTGATTTAGCACTCAAATTGCAGTTCCTATGCCTTCCACTAGATATCAACAGTCTTTAGAAATTGTTTTAGGTTTCTATTCTGAAAAATGAGGGAGTAAGACCAGTCACAATGACTAGACAGTAAAGTTTCACAGAGCTTTTTCATGCGCAATCCCGAGAGCGCGACTTTCTTGTTTACCTTTTATATTGACGACGTTATGGTCCGATTGAAATATTATAGATTATTTAGGCTAAAAACAACCTGAAGATTGAATATAAACATTGTTTGAAAGGGTTCTATGAACTTTACGGATACAATTTGGATTTTTTGTCTGCCTGTTGTGACTGCGTTTGAGCCTGTGGATTACTGAAGAAAACGTGCAAACATAACAGAGTTTTTGGATATAAAGAGAGACTTTATCGAACAAAACTAACAGTTATTGAGTAAATGAATGTCTTCTGAGTGCAACCATATGAAGATCATCAAAGGTAAGTGATTAATTTTCTCTATTTCTGACTTGTGTAACTCTTCTACTTGCTGGTTCTACTTGTGTAACTCTTCTACTCCTACTTGTGTAACTCTGCTACTTGCTGGTGCTACTTGTGTAACTCTTCTACTTCTGACTTGTGTAACTCTTCTACTTGTTGGTTCTACTTGTGTAACTGTTCTACTTGCTGGTTCTACTTGTGTAACTCTTCTACTTGCTGGTGCTACTTGTGTAACTACTACTTGCTGGTTCTACGTGTGTAACTCTTCTACTCCTACTTGTGTAACTCTTCTACTTGCTGGTTCTACTTGTGTAACTCATCTACTTGCTGGTTCTACTTGTGTAACTCTTCTACTTCTGACTTGTGTAACTCTTCTACTTGTTGGGTCTACTTGTGTAACTCTTCTACTTGCTGGTTCTACTTGTGTAACTACTACTTGCTGGTTCTACTTGTGTAACTCTTCTACCTGCTGGTTCTACTTGTGTAACTCTTCTACTTGTGTAACTTTCCTACTTGCTGGTTACTCTTTGTAATGATTTGTCTGCTGGGCGATGTTCTCAAATAATTGCTTGGTATGCTTTCGCCGTAAAGCCTTTTTGAAATCTGACACTGGGGTTGGATTCACAAGAAGTTAATCTTTAAACCTATGTATAACACTTGTATGTTTTCAGAATTTTTATAATCAGTACTTCTGTTATTGAATTTGGCGCTCTGCAATTTTACTGGATGTTGGTCAGGTGGGACGCTACCGTCCCACGTACCCTAGAGAGGTTTTTAAACATGAGGTAAATGTTTGTGGGTTTAAACATGAGGTGAGTGTTTGTGGGTTTAACCTGTTGGATCTCTAGGGGCGCTATTTCATTTTTGGATAAAAAACGTTCCCGTTTTAAGCACAATATTTTGTCACGAAAAGATGCTCGACTCTGAAGTTTCAGAATCTGCAAAGATATTGTCTGTAAGTGCCCCAGAACTCATTCTACAGGCGAAACCAAGATGAAACGTCAAACAGGAAATGAGCAGAATTTCTGAAGCTCTGTTTTCTAATGTCTCCTTATATGGCTGTGAATGCGACAGGAATAAGCTTAGACCTTCTGCCGTTTCCCCAAGATGTCGGCAGCATTGTGACGCATTTGTAGGCATATCATTGGAAGATTGACCATAAGAGACTACATTTTCCAAGTGTCCGCCTGGTGTCCTGCGTCGAAATTGGTGTGCAAAGCCAGCTGCAAGTATGTTTCCATTTGATTGAGAGGAGAAACCATGCTTCCATGAACGATATATCATCGAAGAGATATGTGAAAAACACCTTGAGGATTGATTCTAAACCACGTTTGCCATGTTTTCAGTCGATATTATGGAGTTAATTTTGAAAAAAGTTCGCGTTTTGAGGACTGAATTTTCGGGTTTTTTTTGTAGCCAAATGCGATGTACAAAACAAAGCTATTTCTAATACACAAATAATCTTTTTGGAAAAAACTGATCATTTGCTATCTAACTGAGAGTCTCCTCATTGAAAACATCCGAAGTTCTTCAAAGGTAAATTATTTTATTTTAAGGATTTTATGTTTTTGTTGAAATGTTGCGTGCTGGATGCTAACGCTAATGCTAACGCTAAATGCTACGCTAGCTAGCTACTTTTACACAAATGATTGTTTTCCTATGGTTGAGAAGCATATTTTGAAAATCTGAGATGACAGTGTTGTTTACAAATGGCTAAGCTTGAGAGGTGGCATATTTATTTCATTTCATTTGCGATTTTCATGAATAGTTAACATTGCGTTATGGTAATGAGCTTGAGTCTGTATTCACGATACCGGATCCGGGATGGGGAGATCAGAGAGGTTAAACTTGAGGTAAATGTTTGTGGATTTAAACATGAGATGAAGGTGTGTTGGTGTAACGGCTTTCTTCCTGGGAAGGAGAGGCGGACCAAAACGCAGCGTGGTTAGAGTTGATGTTAATTTAATAAGGTGACTCAAACATGAAACAACTTGCAGACTTGTTTTCGAGTTGCTGTGTGTTTTGTTGCCAACCTGTTTTGCTACCTGACAAATTTACGGTTTTTACTTTTTAATTACTGTTTATATATATATATTTTTTTCCTCAACTTTTTCACTCCGGACGCTTTATCTGGACACGATTCGTCAGGACCTCCAACAGCCGAAGCTAAGTAGTAACATTAACATGATGCCTTCTAATTGCAGTCGCTGTACTCGCCTTATGGCGAGGATAGCTGTGCTACAAGCCCAGCTTCAGACGCGATCGCTAGGCAAGGGTAATTTCAGTGTAGGAAAGGATGAAACAGCGTCTGTGCCACCAGTAAGTACAGATAGTAGTATAAATCCCCTGGCACAGTCCCCGCAGCCGGACAACTTTCTCACGGTTTCTGGAAGGAAATGCTGTAGGAACGCTCAACCGGTGTCGCTCATTCAGCCGACAGAATCTTTCAACCGGTTTTCCCCATTAAGCAGCGGGTCGGAGTTAGAGGCCGAGTCTTCTATGGTCTCTACTCCTCCCGTTACGGGTCTGAGACGCCGAAGCTTCCCACCATTAGCTCTGACAAATTGAAAACCCTAGTCATTGGCGACTCCATTACCCGCAGTATTAGACTTGAAACGAATCATCCAGCGATAAACACTGTTTACCGGGGGGCGGGGCTACCGACGTTAAGGCTAATCTGAAGATGGTGCTGGCTAAAGCTAAAACTGGCGAGTGTAGAGAGTATAGAGATATTGTTATCCACGTCGGCACCAACGATGTTAGGATGAAACAGTCAGAGATCACCAAGCGTTGCGCTTCTGCGTGTAAATCAGCTAGAAAGATGTGTCGGCATCGAGTTATTGTCTCTGGCCCCCTCCCAGTTAGGGGGAGTGATGAGCTCTACAGCAGTCTCACAACTCAATCGCTGGTTGAAAACTGTTTTCTGCCCCTCCCAAAAGATAGAATTTGTAGATAATTGGCCCTCTTTCTGGGACTCACCCACAAACAGGACCAAGCCTGACCTGCTGAGGAGTGACGGACTCCATCCTAGCTGGAGGGGTGCTCTCATCTTATCTACCAACATAGACAGGGCTCTAACTCCTCTAGCTCCACAATGAAATAGGGTGCAGGCCAGGCAGCAGGCTGTTAGCCAGCCTGCCAGCATAGTGGAGTCTGCCACTAGCACAGTCAGTGTAGTCAGGTCAGCTATCACCATTGAGACCGTGTCTGTGCCTCGACCTAGGTTGGGCAAAACTAAACATGGCGGTGTTCGCCTTAGCAATCTCACTAGGATAAAGACCACCTCCATTCCTGTCATTATTGAAAGAGATCATGATACCTCACATCTCAAAATAGGGCTACATAATGTTAGATCCCTTACTTCAAAGGCAATTATAGTCAATGAACTAATCACTGATCATAATCTTGATGTGATTGGCCTGACTGAAACATGGCTTAAGCCTGATGAATTTAATGTGTTAAATGAGGCCTCACCTCCTGGCTACACTACTGACCATATCCCCCGTGCATCCCGCAAAGGCGGAGGTGTTGCTAACATTTACGATAGCAAATTTCAATTTACAAAAAAAAAAATGACGTTTTCGTCTTTTGAGCTTCTAGTCATGAAATCTATGCAGCCTACTCAATCACTTTTTATAGCTACTGTTTACAGGCCTCCTGGGCCATATACAGCGTTCCTCACTGAGTTCCCTGAATTCCTATCGGACCTTGTAGTCATAGCAGATAATATTCTAATCTTTGGTGACTTTAATATTCACATGGAAAAGTCCACAGACCCACTCCAAAAGGCTTTCGGAGCCATCATCGACTCAGTGGGTTTTGTCCAACATGTCTCTGGACCCACTCACTGTCACAGTCATACGCTGGACCTAGGTTTGTCCCATGGAATAAATGTTGTGGATCTTAATGTTTTTCCTCATAATCCTGGACTATCGGACCACCATTTTATTACGTTTGCAATTGCGACAAATAATCTGCTCAGACCCCAACCAATTAACATCAAAAGTCGTGCTATGAATTCACAGACAACACAAAGATTCCTTGATGTCCTTCCAGATTCCCTCTGTCTACCCAAGGACGCCAGAGGACAAAAATCAGTTAACCACCTAACTGAGGAATTCAATTTAACCTTGCGCAATACCCTAGATGCAGTTGCACCCCTAAAAACTAAAAACATTTCTGATAATAAACTAGCTCCCTGGTACACAGAAAATACCCGACCTCTGAAGTAAGCTTCCAGAAAATTGGAACGGAAATGGCGCCACACCAAACTGGAAGTCTTCCGACTAGCTTGGAAAGACAGTACTGTGCAGTACCGAAGAGCCCTTACTGCTGCTCGATCATCCCATTTTTCTAACTTAATTGAGGAAAATAAGAACAATCCGAAATTCCTTTTTGATACTGTCGCAAAGCTAACTAAAAAGCAGCATTCCCCAAGAGAGGATGACTTTCACTTTAGCAGTGATAAATTCATGAACTTCTTTGAGGAAAAGATTATGATTATTAGAAAGCAAATTACGGACTCCTCCTTAAATCTGCGTATTCCTTCAAAGCTCAGTTGTCCTGAGTCTGCACAACTCTGCCAGGCCCTAGGATCAAGAGAGACGCTCAAGTGTTTTAGTACTATATCTCTTGACACAATGATGAAAATAATCATGGCCTCTAAACCTTCAAGCTGCATACTGGACCCTATTCCAACTAAACTACTGAAAGAGCTGCTTCCTGTGCTTGGCCCTCCTATGTTGAACATAATAAACGGCTCTCTATCCACCGGATGTGTACCAAACTCACTAAAAGTGGCAGTAATAAAGCCTCTCTTGAAAAAGCCAAACCTTGACCCAGAAAATATATAAAACTATCGGCCTATATCGAATCTTCCATTCCTCTCAAAAACTTTAGAAAAGGCTGTTGCGCAGCAACTCACTGCCTTCCTGAATACAAACAATGTATACGGAATGCTTCAGTCTGGTTTTAGACCCCATCATAGCACTGAGACGGCACTTGTGAAGGTGGTAAATTACATTTTAATGGCATCGGACCGAGGCTCTGCATCTGTCCTCGTGCTCCTAGACCTTAGTGCTGCTTTTGATACCATCGATCACCACATTCTTTTGGAGAGATTGAAAACCCAAATTGGTCTACACGGACAAGTTCTGGCCTGGTTTAGATCTTATCTGTCGGAAAGATATCAGTTTGTCTCTGTGAATGGTTTGTCCTCTGACAAATCAACTGTACATTTTGGTGTTCCTCAAGGTTCCGTTTTAGGACCACTATTGTTTTCACTATATATTTTACCTCTTGGGGATGTTACTCGAAAACATAATGTTAACTTTCACTGCTATGCGGATGACACACAGCTGTACATTTCAATTAAACATGGTGAAGCTCCAAAATTGCCCTTGCTAGAAGAATGTGTTTCAGACATAAAGAAGTGGATGGCTGCAAACGTTCTACTTTTGAACTCGGACAAAACAGAGATGCTTGTTCTAGGTCCCAACAAACAAAGAGATCTTCTGTTGAATCTGACAATTAATCTTAATGGTTGTACAGTCGTCTCAAATAAAACTGTGAAGGACCTCGGCGTTACTCTGGACCCTGATCTCTCTTTTGAAGAACATATCAAGACCATTTCAAGGACAGCTTTTTTCCATCTACGTAACATTGCAAAAATCCGAAACTTTTACTCTATGGTCACAAGACGCAGTCCTCCTAATTGTCCCTAGAATTTCTAAGCAAACAGCTGGAGGCAGGGCTTTCTCCTATAGAGCTCCATTTTTATGGAACGGTCTGCCTACCCATGTCAGAGACGCAAACTCGGTCTCAACCTTTAAGTCTCTACTGAAGACTCATCTCTTCAGTGGGTCATATGATTGAGTGTAGTCTGGCCCAGGAGTGGGAAGGTGAACGGAAAGGCTCTGGAGCAACGAACCGCCCTTGCTGTCTCTGCCTGGCCGGTTCCCCTCTTTCCACTGGGATTCTCTGCCTCTAACCCTATTACAGGGGCTGAGTCACTGGCTTACTGGGGCGCTCTCATGCCGTCCCTGGAGGGGGTGCGTCACCTGAGTGGGTTGATTCACTGATATGGTCATCCTGTCTGGGTTGGCGCCCGCCGTGGCGGAGGTCTTTGTGGGCTAAACTCAGCCTTGTCTCAGGATGGTAAGTTGGTGGTTGAATATATCCCTCTAGTGGTGTGAGGGCTGTGCTTTGGAAAAGTGGGTGGGGTTATATCCTTCCTGTTTGGCCCTGTCCGGGGGTGTCCTCGGATGGGGCCACAGTGTCTGCTGACCCCTCCTGTCTCAGCCTCCAGTATTTATGCTGCAGTAGTTTATGTGTCGGGGGGCTAGGGTCAGTTTGTTTTATCTGGAGTACTTCTCCTGTCCTATTCGGTGTCCTGTGTGAATCTAAGTGTGCGTTCTCTAATTATTTCCTTCTCTCTTTCTTTCTCTCTCTCGGAATACCTGAGCCCTAGGACCATGCCCCAGGACTACCTGACATGATGACTCCTTGCTGTCCCCAGTCCACTTGGCCGTGCTGCTGCTCCAGTTTCAACTGTTCTGCCTAATTATTATTCAACCATGCTGGTCATTTATGAACATTTGAACATCTTGGCCATGTTCTGTTATAATCTCCACCCGGCACAGCCAGAAGAGGACTGGCCACCCCACATAGCCTGGTTCCTCTCTAGGTTTCTTCCTAGGTTTTGGCCTTTCTAGGGAGTTTTTCCTAGCCACCGTGCTTCTACACCTGCATTGCTTGCTGTTTGGGGTTTTAGGCTGGGGGATCTGTACAGCACTTTGAGATATCAGCTGATGTACGAAGGGCTATATAAATAAATTTGATTTGATTTGATGAACAGGATACAAAATAATAAACGTGAAATCCGAAACAGTCCTAACTGGTGCATAAAACACAAAGACAGGAAACAACCACCCACAAATCCCAACACAAAACAGGCTACCTAAATATGGTTCCCAATCAGAGACAATTTCTAACACCTGCCTCTGATTGAGAACCATATCAGGCCAAACATAGAAATAGACAAACCAGACACACAACATAGAATTCCCACCCAGCTCACGTCCTGACCAACACTAAAACAAGGAAAACACACAAGAACTATGGTCAGAACGTGACAGTGGGTTTAAACATGATGTGACTTTGTGAGGGTTTAAACATGAGGTAAAGGTGTGTGGGTTTAAACATGAGGTGAGTGTTTGTGGGTTTAAACATGAGATGAAGGTGTGTGGGTTTAAACATGAGGTGACTTTGTGAGGGTTTAAACATGAGGAAAAGGTGCGTGGGTTTAAACATGAGGTAAATATTTCTACGTAAAAAAAAAATGCATTTTTATCTCACCTTTATATAACCTCTCTGCGCACAGAACCTGTTAGCGGGATGAAATTCGACAACATACGGTGATCGCTACATAAATAGTCATATTAAACATTCATGAAAATACAAGTGTCTCACATGTTTCGAAAGCCTACAATCTTGCTAATCCAACTGCGTTGTCAGATTTCAAAAAGGGTTTACTGCAAAATAATACGATGTGATTATCTGAGGATAGAGCCCCATAAAAAACAACTATTTCAACCAGCACAGGCGTAACAAAATCACAAACTGCAATAAAATAAATCGTTGACCTTTAACGATCTTCGTCTTTTTGGAATCTTAATGCTCATTGTTACACAATGAATGGTCTTTTGTTTGATAAAATCCAGTTTTATAGCCTAACACGAAACATTTTGTGAACCGCTTGTGTCGTGAATTCCGTCTCATTCCATTTTCGACGACACATTCAATGTAAATACACACGCTAAACGTGACTTGTCCAGTCATGTTTGGTTTCATTGCAATCAACTGGTTTGTTTGTAACACAATCAAACCTGATGGGTCATTTCGCGGGACGTATTGACTAAAATAAACCGATTTGAAGACAACAAGTAATGACATCATTGTGCACCAATGATATGACCGCTGTTTTGTTGATTGACTGTATTTTAACCCAATGACCACTGATTGTCTTGAAATCTAGCTGTGTAGATAGTCAATGAGCTTTGGTAAACGGCAATATGTAATGTTTATGTGTTGGAAGACCAACCCATGTAGTAAACTCCGGCGTAAAGAGGGTCATTCGCCATTGAAGTTTCATACCGGATGTAGCAACGCATGTTAAGCACAGCGTTGTTTTGGTAAAGCGCATCTTCATCTGTTTATATATCAATCAGTATGTCGACTAAGTCAGGGAAAGCTAAATCTAAGTCTAGACATACAGATGTACACACAATTTTTGAAGAAATTGATCGGGAAAATGAGACAGATTGTTGGAGGATGATTCATTTAGCTATTCCCAAATGGAAGAATATTTTTGGAACGGAGAGGACATCGTTTTGGACTGGTAAGTTTTTCTCATGCCAATGCCATTGTTTGAAATTAATAATATAAAATATTATTTGTGAAATGAAATAGCCTATGTGAGGCTGTTGAGGGGAGGACAGGCCCACAACAATGGCCAAAGTGAAATGGAGACAGTAGATACCGCTGGTCTGTTGTAATATAATAGAGACAGCAGATCTAGCTGAAATGTCATAA
This sequence comes from Oncorhynchus mykiss, assembly GCF_013265735.2. Classification (NCBI taxonomy): domain Eukaryota; kingdom Metazoa; phylum Chordata; class Actinopteri; order Salmoniformes; family Salmonidae; genus Oncorhynchus; species Oncorhynchus mykiss. The sequence goes on from NC_048587.1 coordinate 55,591,818, forward strand.
TATAAAATAGACAGTAGATCTAGCTGGTCTATAATAATATATTCAACCTTATGTTCCCTGTACTCTATATATATGTCTGTTTATTATACCTGTTGATACAGGGCTCATATGTGAAACTATTCTCACTGAACATTTTCTTTCACAGTGACACTGACTCCGAATGGGAGCCCCCAGTGCCAAGGTGTCCATCCCCCACTGAAGCTGGTTCATCCAGCTCCTGCCACAAGTGGTGTTCATCTGCCCAAATTTATTTCTGCAGGCATGGATGTGCCTCAGGGCCAAAAGGGCACAGCATGGAGGCGTCGCTGTGTTCTTTGCAAAATGAAGTCCCCCATCACCTGCACCACATGCTTGGTGACCCTCTGCTTTACAGCAGAAATAGACTGCTATGGCACTTGGCATCAGCAGCACAATATTGTGTAGAGGACTGAGGGTCTTCCAAATATTGAAATTGTTGTTTTGTAAATGTATATATTTTTTTCATGTTTTTTTCTCCATTTTTTGGAGGGGTTGTGTTCGAATACCATTTTGGTGTTTTGTATATAGTTATTCCATTCAAAATGTATAACTTCACCAATTTGGCCACTTGGGTACATTTGGGCTACTTGTGTGGGTCACCTGGGTGACTTCATGATAAATGTCATGGAGCACACTCATTTTGGAAGTTATCATTCTGAAACTTTGCACAAGTACTGTTGCTCTCTTATGTTTCTCACTGAAATTGTCCCCATGATCCTATCTGAATGTTTGTTTTGTCTTGGTCATTTTAAAGATGACAACAATAAAAATGAAAAAACGTATGGTTTTTCATTGTATTATCTAAACCATATCTATTGTGTTATATTCTCCTACATTGAATTCACATTTACACAAACTTCAGAGTGTTTTCTTTCAAATGAAATCAAGAATATGCATATCCTTGGTTCTGAGCCTGAGCTACAGGCAGTTAGATTTGGGTATGTCTTCAGGTTGAAATTTAAAAAAGTAGGGGGGTAGCTGTAATCAGGTAGGCCAGTTGTGTAACGGTCGTCAGTGGAAGAAGGTGAGGACCAATGAGCAGCGTAGTAAGTGTCCATATTTTTTTATGAGAATACTGAACACTGAACAAAACAATAAAACGACAAAACAAACAGTCCTGAATGGTGAAGCAAAACACAGAACAGAAAATAACAACAACACAAGGGTGAAAACAGGCTACCTAAGTATGCTTCTCAATCAGGGACAACAAATGACAGCTGCCTCTGATTGAGAACCATACCAGGCCAAACACAGAAATCCCAATTCATAGAAAAAAGAACATAGACTGCCCACACCAACTCACACCCTGACCATACTAAAACAAAGACAAAACAAAGGAACTAAGTTCAGAAAGTGACAAGTTGAGAACAAGTTCACATTTTCAACTGTGACCTGGCCAAGATAAAGCAAAGCAGTGCGACAAAAACAGCAACACCGAGTTACACATAAACAAAAATACAGTCAATAACACAATAGAAATGTACAGTGTGTGCAAATGTAGAAGATTAGGGGATGATCCGTGAAATATACCTGCTGGAGCGCGTGCTATGGGTGGGTGTTGCTATGGTGACCAGTGAGCTGAGATAATGTGGGGCTTTACCTAGCAAAGACATATAGATGACCTGGAGCAAGTGGGTTTAGCGACAAATATGTTGCGAGGTCCAGCCAACGAGAGCATACAGGTCGCAGTGGTGGGTAGTATATTGGTCTTTGGTAACAAAACGGATGGCACTGTGATAGACTACATCCAGTAGGATAGTCAGTTTCACAAGGGTATGTTTGGCAGCATAAGTGAAGGAGGCTTTGTTGTGAAATAGGAAGCCAATTCTAGATTTAATTTTGGATGCACCTCTTCAGTCTACCCCCTCCTTTTTCGAACATTCTGTTAAAAATCGCGCAACATTTCAGCGTCCTGCTACTCATGCCAGGAATATAGTATATGCATATGATTAGTATGTGTGGATAGAAAACACTCTGAAGTTTCTAAAACTGGTTAAATCACGGCTGTGACTATAACAGAGCGTGTGTTTAATCGAAAAGCGCAAGAAAAACTGGTCACTGAAAGCTGAAAATAATATTCATGCGCCATTTGCATGTATTGTTTAAAGGACACCAAATTAAATAGGACCAATGATGCAATTCCTACAGCTTCCACACGATGTCGCCATTGCCGTCATTTTCCTGAGAGTTATTCCTTGGTAAAACAAAGGAAAGGGATTCCATTTCTTCCGGTCTCCGACAGGATGTTTTGGAGGAGAGATTTCCGACCATGATTTCAAGACGTGGAGCTATTGAATACACATCGCCCCGTGATCATTTTGATAGATTCTAAACGTTTACTAATACCTAAAGTTGGATTACAAAAGTATTTCGAAGTGTTTTGTGAAAGTTTATCGTCAACTTTTTTAATTTAAAAAAATGACGCAGCGTTTTGAAACAATGTTTTTTTCTGAATTACACAGTTTCCATAGATGGCTATTTTGGGTATATATGGACCGATTTAATCGAAGAAAAGACCCAATAGTGATGTTTATGGGGCATATAGGAGTGCCAAGAAAGAAGCTCGTCAAAGGTAATGAATGTTTTATATTTTATTTCTGCTATTTGTGTAGCGCCGGCTATGCTAATTATTTTGTTTACGTCGCCTTCAGGCATTTTGGGGTGTTGCATGCTATCAGATAATAGCTTCTCATGCTTTCGCCGAAAAGCACTTTAAAAATCTGACTTGTTGGCTAGATTCACAACGAGTGTAGCTTTAATTCAATACCCTGTATGTGTGTTTTAATGAACGTTTGAGTTTTAACGAGTACATTTAGCATTTAGCGTAGCGCATTTGCATTTCCAGGTGCCTAGTTGAGACATCTGCGTCTCAGATAGGTGCAACTGGTTAACGTGAGTCTGGAAGGAGAGTTTACAGTCTAACCAGAAACGTAGGTATTTGTAGTTGTCGGCATATTCTGAGTCAGAACCGTAGTGATGCTAGTCGGGCGGATGCGGGCAGCAATCGATTGAAGAGCCTGCATTTAGTTTTACTAACATTTAAAAGTAGTTGGAGGCCACGGAAGGATGGTTGTCTGGCATTGAAACTCGTTTGGACGATTGTTGACACAGTGTCCAAAGAAGGGCCAGATGTATACAGAATGTTGTCATCTGCGTAGAGGTGGATCAGAGAATCACCAGCAGCAAGAGCGACATCATTGATGTATACAGAGAAAAGAGTCGGCCTAAGGCTGGAACCCTGTGGCATCCCTATAGAGACTGCCAGAGGTACGGACAACAGGCCCTCCGATTTCACACAATGAAGTCTATTTGAGAAGGAGTTGGTGAACCAGGCAAGGCAGTCATTTGAGAAACCAAGGCTATTGAGTCTGCAGATAAGAATGCGATGATTTACAGAGTCAAAAGCCTTGGCCAGGTCGATGAAGATTTCTGCACAGTACTGTCTTTTAACGATGGCGGTTATGATATTGTTTAGGACCTTGAGCGTGGCTGAGGTGCACCCATGACCAGCTCGGAAACCAGATTGCATAGTTTAGAAGGTACGGTGGGATTCGAAATGGTCGGTGATCTGTTTGTTAGCTTTGCTTTCGGAGATTTTTAGAAAGGCAGGGCAGGATGGATATAGGTCTATAACAGTTTGGGTCTAGAGTGTCTCCCCCTTTGAAGAGGGGGATGAACGCGGTAGCTTTCTTTGGGGATCTCAGAAGATACATAAGAGAGGCTGAACAGGCAAGTAATAGGGGTTCAAATCAAATCCAATTTTATTTGTCACATACACATGGTTAGCAGATGTTAATACGAGTGTAGCGAAATGCTTGTGCATTTTGCAACAATTTTGGCGGAACATTTTTGAAAGAGAGGGTCCAGATTGTCTAGCACAGCTAATTTGTAGGGATCCATATTTTGTAGCCCTTTCAGAACATCATTTATTGGTGGTGACAGTGTTTCCTAGCCTCAGTGCAGTGGGCAGCTGGGAGGAGGTGTTCTTATTCTCCTTGTACTTTACAGTGTCCAAAATCTTTTGGAATTTGCTCTGCAGGATGCAAATTTCTGTTTGAAGAAACTAGTCTTAGCTTTCTTAACTGACTGTGTATATTGGTTCCTGACTTCCCTGAACAGTTGCATATCACGGGGACTGTTCGATGCTAACGTAGAACGGCACAGGATGTTTTTCTGCTGGTCAAGGGCAGTGAAGTCTGGGGTGAACCAAGGGCTATATCTGTTCTTAGTTCTACATATTTTGAAAGGGGCATGCTTATTTAAGATGGTGAGGAAGCACTTTTAAAAAGACACCAGGCATCCTCTACTGATGTGATGAGGTCAAAATCCTTCCAAGAGACCCGGGCCAGGTCGATTAGAAAGGCCTGCTCGCTGAAGTGATTTTGGGAGCGTTTGACAGTGATGAGGGGTGGTCGTTTGACAGTGGACCCATTACGGACGTAGGCAATGAGGCAGTCATTGCTGAGATCCTGGTTGAAGACAGCAGAGGTGTATTTAGAGGGCAAGTTGGTCAGGATGTTATCTAAGAGGTTGCCCATGGTTACGGATTTATGGCTGTACCTGGTAGGTTCCTTGATAATTTGTGTGAGATTGAGGGCATCTTGCTTAGTTTGTAGGACGGCCGGGGTATTAAACCTATCCCAGTTTAGGTCACCTAACAGTATGAACTCTGACGATAGATGGGGGGCAATGAATTCACATATCGTATCCAGGGTACAGCTTGGGGCTGAGGGGGATCTATAACAAGCGGCAACGGTGAGAGACTTGTTTCTGGAAAGGTGGATTTTTAAAAGTACAATGACTTCAGCCACTGTGTTATCAGGTTAACGAGGCTCCCCAGGCAGGCTATGTGTGTGGTCATTTGGACTTCACTGCCTCCCCATGCTAACGGCCATGTCTCCGGCTTTGCTCATTTCTCATGTGGCTCCAGTCGATCAGCCCTTGTCCTTGGGCAGCACTCACACTGGGCAGCCTCACACACATTCTCAGTCACTGTCTCCTATCGTCTTAAATTAGTGTAATTACCATAATAAAGCAAGTTCAACACCTTCACAAAGACTCTGTCGACCCCTCATCCCAACATGCAGAGGAAGACCCAAGGACACACACAGAGCTTACTACACAACACATAGTTATTCATACATTTTGAAGCTGCTTGCAGCACCAGAGTTGTGCGTTCGATTCCAGGATGGACCACATATACTATGCAGTGCCTTCAGAAAGTATTCACACCCCTTGACTTTTACCACATTGTTTTGTGTTACAGCCTGAAGTTGGACTGAATTGACTGAATTGGCCTACACACAATACCCCATTAATGTCAAAGTGGAATTATGTTTATTGAGATTTTTGCAGATAAACAGAAAATGCTGAAATGTCTTGAGTCACTAAATATTCAACCCCTTTGTTATAAGCCTAAATAAGTTAACGAGTAAAAATTTGCTTATAAATATGTATATATATACACTGCTCAAAAACATTAAGGGAACACTAAAATAACACATCCTAGATCTGAATGAATGAAATATTCTTATTAAATATTTTTTTCTTTACATAGTTGAATGTGCTGACAACAAAATCACACAAAAATTATCAATGGAAATCAAATTTATCAACCCATGGAGGTCTGGATTTGGAGTCACACTCAAAATTAAAGTGGAAAACCACACTACAGGCTGATCCAACTTTGATGTAATGTCCTTAAAACAAGTCAAAATGAGGCTCAGTAGTGTGTGTGGCCTCCATGTGCCTGTATGATCTCCCTACAACGCCTGGGCATGCTCCTGATGAGGTGGCGGATGGTCTCCTGAGGGATCTCCTCCCAGACCTGGACTAAAGCATCCGCCAACTCCTGGACAGTCTGTGGTGCAACGTGGCGTTGGTGGATGGAGCGAGACATGATGTCCCAGATGTGCTCAATTGGATTCAGGTCTGGGGAACGGACGGGCCAGTCCATGCCTTCCTCTTGTAGGAACTGCTGACAAACTCCAGCCACATGAGGTCTAGCATTGTCTTGCATTAGGAGGAACCCAGGGCCAACCACACCAGCATATGGTCTCACAAGGGGTCTGAGGATCTCATCTCGGTACCTAATGGCAGTCAGGCTGCCTCTGGCGAGCACATGGAGGCCCCCCAATGAAATGCCACCCCACACCATGACTGACTCACTGCCAAACCGGTCATGCTGGAGGATGGTGCAGGCAGCAGAACGTTCTCCACTGCGTCTCCAGACTGTCACGTCTGTCACATGAAAGCAGGTTCACACTGAGCACATCTGTGAAGAGCACAGGGCGCCAGTGGCGAATTTGCCAAACTTGGTGTTCTCTGGCAAATGCCAAACATCCTGCACTGTGTTGGACTGTAAGCACAACCCCCACCTGTGGACGTCGGGCCCTCATACCACCCTCATGGAGTCTGTTTCTGACCGTTTGAGCAGACACATGCACATTTGTGGCCTGCTGGAGGTCATTTTGCAGGGCTCTGGCAGTGCTCCTCCTTGCACAAAGGCGGAGGTAGCGGTCCTGCTGCTGGGTTGTTGCCCTCCTACGGCCTCCTCCACGTCTCCTGATGTACTGGCCTGTCTCCTGGTAGTGCCTCCATGCTGTGGACACTACGCTGAAAGACACAGCAAACCTTCTTGCCACATCTCGCATTGATGTGCCATCCTGGATGAGCTGCACTAACCTGAGCCACTTGTGTGGGTTGTAGACTCCGTCTCATGCTACCACTAGAGTGAAAGCACCGCCAGCATTCAAAAGTGACCAAAACATCAGCCAGGAAGCATAGGGCCTGAGAAGTGGTCTGTGGTCCCCACCTGCAGAATCACTCCTTTATTGGGGGTGTCTTGCTAAATGCCTATAATTTCCACCTGTTGTCTATTCCATTTGCCTAACAGCATGTGAAATTTATTGTCAATCAGTCTTGCTTCCTAAGTGGACAGTTTGATTTCACCGAGGTGTGATTAACTTGGAGTTACATTGTGTTGTTTAAGTGTTCCCTTTATTTTTTTGAGCAGTGTATAATGATCGGAACCTTTTTTTAAATTTTCGCCTGAAATGACATACCCAAATTTAACTGCCTGTAGCTCCGACCCTGAAGCATATTATTGGTACCATTTGAAAGGAAACACTGAAGTTTGTGGAAATGTGAAAGAAATGTAGAAGAATATAACACATTAGATCTGGTAAAAGATAATACAAAGAAAAAACCAACCGTTTAAAAAAAAGTTTGTACCATCATCTTTGAAATGCAAGATAAAGGCCATAATGTATTATTCCAGCCCAGGAGCAATTTACATTTTGTCCACTAGATGGCGGTAGTGTTTGTGCAAAGTTTTAGACTGATCCAATTAACCATTGCATTTCTGTTCAAAATTTTGTATCAAGACAGCCCAAATGTGCCTAATTTGTCTATCAATAACTTTTCATAGCATGGTATTATTTTACTCTAATAGCTACTGAAAATTGGACAGCGCAGTTAGATGAACAATAATTGAAGCTTTCTTCCAACGTCAGATATGTCTATGTCCTGGGAAATGTTCTCGTTACTTACAACATTATGCTATTTGCATTAGCCTACATTAGCTCAACCGTCCCGCAGGGGACCCACCAATCCTAAATATGTTTTTTAACCTCTCTAGGGTACTAGCTAGCGTCCCATCTGGCCAACATCCAGTGAGGTTGCAGAGTGCCATATTCAATTACAGAAATGCTCATTTTAAAATTCAGAAAACAAAACATATTTTACATAGGTTTAAAGATTAACTTCTTGTTAATCCAACCACAGTGTCATATTTATAAAATGCTTTTCGGCGAAAGCATACCTAGTCCAGAACATACCTAGCCCAGAACATGGCCCAGTTGACAAATTATTACAAACAGTAACCAGCCAAGCAGAAGCGTTACAAAACTCAGAAATAGAGATAAAATGTATCCCTTACCTTTGATGATCTTCATATGGTGGCAATCAGAAGACATTCATTTTCTCAATAAATGTTCCTTTTGTTCGAGTCTCTTTATAACCAAAAACCTCAAAAATGTTTTTTCCAAAACAGTTAGCATGTTTTCTTCAGTAATCCACAGGCTCCAACGCAGTTAAAACAATCAGACAAAAAAAATCCAAATTGTATCCGTAAAGTTCATAGAAACATGTCAAACGATGTTTATATTCAATCCTCAGGTTGTGTTTTTAGCCTAAATGATTTATAATATTTCAACCGGACAATAACGTCATCAATATAAAAGGTTAACAAGAAATGCACATGCGCATGAAAAAGCTCTGCGACACGATAGGGTCCACTCGTTCACACTGGTCTTACTCCTCATTCATAAGAATACAAGCCTGAAACGATTTCTAAAGACTGTTTACATCTAGTGTAAATGGAGTCCTAAGTCAATGGATACGGTAATGGCATTGAATAGAAAACTACAAAACCAAAAAATAAACTACTTCCTGAATGGATTTTTCTCAGGTTTTCACCTGCTAAATCAGTTCTGTTATACTCACAGACACTATTGTAACAGTTTTGGAAGCTTTAGAGTGTTTTCTATCCAAATCTACCAGTTATATGCATATCAAATCAAATCAAATCAAATCTATTTATATAGCCCTTTGTACATCAGCTGACAAAGTGCTGTACAGAAACCCAGCCTAAAACCCCAAACAGCAAGCAATGCAGGTGTAGAAGCACGGTGGCTAGGAAAAACTCCCTAGAAAGGCCAAAACCTAGGAAGAAACCTAGAGAGGAACCAGGCTATGTGGGGTGGCCAGTCCTCTTCTGGCTGTGCCGGGTGGAGATTATAACATAACATGGTCAAGATGTTCAAATGTTCATAAATGACCAGCATGGTCGAATAATAATAAGGCAGAACAGATGAAACTGGAGCAGCAGCACAGTCAGGTGGAGTTGGGACAGCAAGGAGTCATCATGTCAGGTATTCCTGGGGCATGGTCATAGGGCTCAGGTCCTCTGAGAGAGAGAAAGAAAGAGAGAATTAGAGAGAGCATATGTGGGATGGCCAGTTCTCTTCTGGCTGTGCCGGGAGGAGATTATAACAGAACATGGCCAAGATGTTCAAATGTTCATAAATGACCAGCATGGTCGAATAATAATAAGGCAGAACAGTTGAAACTGGAGCAGCAGCACGGCCAGGTGAACTGGCGACAGCAAGGAGTCATCATGTCAGGTAGTCCTGGGGCATGGTCCTCCGAGAGAGAGAAAGAGAGAAGGAGAGAATTAGAGAACGCACACTTAGATTCACACAGGACACCGAATAGGACAGGAGAAGTACTCCAGATATAACAAACTGACCCTAGCACCCCGACACATAAACTACTGCAGCATAAATACTGGAGGATGAGACAGAAGGGGTCAGGAGACACTGTGGCCCCATCCGAGGACACCCCCGGACAGGGCCAAACAGGAAGGATATAACCCCACCCACTTTGCCAAAGCACAGCCCCCACACCACTAGAGGGATATCTTCAACCACCAACTTACCATCCTGAGACAAGGCTGAGAATAGCCCACAAAGACCTCCGCCGCGGCACAACCCAAGGGGGGGGGGGGGGGGGGGGGGGGGGGGGCAACCCAGACAGGATGACCACATCAGTGAATCAACCCACTCAGGTGACACACCCCCTCCAGGGACGGCATGAGAGAGCCCCAGTAAGCCAGTGACTCAGCCCCTGTAATAGGGTTAGAGGCAGAGAATCCCAGTGGAGAGAGGGGAACCGGCCAGGCAGAGACAGCAAGGGCGGTTCGTTGCTCCAGAGCCTTTCCGTTCACCCTCCCACTCCTGGGCCAGACTACACTCAATCATATGACCCACTGAAGAGATGAGTCTTCAGTACAGACTTAAGGGTTGAGACCGAGTTTGCGTCTCTGACATGGGTAGGCAGACCGTTCCATAAAAATGGAGCTCTATAGAAATTCTAGGGACAATGAGGAGGCCTGCGTCTTGTGACCGTAGCGTACGTGTAGGTATGTACGGCAGGACCAAATCAGCAAGCCCATGTAATGCTTTGTAGGTTAGCAGTAAAACCTTGAAATCAGCCCTTGCTTTGACAGGAAGCCAGTGTGGAGAGGCTAGCACTGGAGTAATATGATCATATTTTTTTGGTTCTAGTCAGGATTCTAGCAGCAGTATTTAGCACTAACTGAAGTTTATTTAGTGCTTTATCCGGGTAGCCGGAAAGTAGAGCATTGCAGTAGTCTAACCTAGAAGTGACAAAAGCATGGATTAATTTTTCTGCATCATTTTTGGACAGAAAGTTTCAGAGTTTTGCAATGTTACGTAGATGGAAAAAAGCTGTCCTTGAAATGGTCTTGATATGTTCTTCAAAAGAGAGATCAGGGTCCAGAGTAACGCCGAGGTCCTTCACGGTTTTATTTGCGACGACTCTACAACCATTAAGATTAATTGTCAGATTCAACAAAAGATCTCTTTGTTTCTTGGGACCTAGAACAAGCATCTCTGTTTTGTCCGAGTTTAAAAGTAGAACGTTTGCAGCCATCCACTTCCTTATGTCTGAAACACATTCTTCTAGCAAGGGCAATTTTGGGGCTTCACCATGTTTCATTGAAATGTACAGCTGTGTGTCATCCGCATAACAGTGAAAGTTAACATTATGTTTTCGAATAACATCCCAAAGAGGTAAAATATATAGTGAAAACAATAGTGGTCCTAAAACGGAACCTTGAGGAACACCAAAATGTACAGTTGATTTGTCAGAGGACAAACCATTCACAGAGACAAACTGATATCTTTCCGACAGATAAGATCTAAACCAGGCCAGAACTTGTCCGTGTAGACCAATTTGGGTTTCCAATCTCTCCAAAATAATGTGGTGATCGATGAAATCAAAAGCAGCACTAAGGTCTAGGAGCACGAGGACAGATGCAGAGCCTCGGTCCGATGCCATTAAAATGTCATTTACCACCTTCACAAGTGCCGTCTCAGTGCTATGATGTGGTCTAAAACCAGACTGAAGCATTTCGTATACATTGTTTGTCTTCAGGAAGGCAGTGAGTTGTTGCGCAACAGCCTTTTCAAAAAAAATTGAGAGGAATGGAAGATTCGATATAGGCCGATAGTTTTTTATATTTTCTGGGTCAAGGTTTGGCTTTTCCAAGAGAGGCTTTATTACTGCCACTTTTAGTGAGTTTGGTACACATCCGGTGGATAGAGAGCCATTTATTATGTTCAACATAGGAGGGCCAAGCTCAGGAAGCAGCTCTTTCAGTAGTTTAGTTGGAATAGGGTCCAGTATGCAGCTTGAAGGTTTAGAGGCCATGATTATTTTCATCATTGTGTCAAGAGATATAGTACTAAAACACTTGATCCTCTCTTGATCCTAGGTCCTGGCAGAGTTGTGCAGACTCAGGACAACTGAGCTTTGAAGGAATACGCAGATTTAAGGAGGAGTCCGTAATTTGCTTTCTAATAATCATAATCTTTTCCTCAAATAAGTTCATGAATTTATCACTGCTAAAGTGAAAGTCATCCTCTCTTGGGGAATGCTGCTTTTTAGTTAGCTTTGCGACAGTATCAAAAAGGAATTTCGGATTGTTCCAATTTTCTGGAAGCTTGCTTCAGAGCTCGGGTATTTTCTGTGTACCAGGGAGATTTCTTATGATAAATGTTTTTAGTTTTTAGGGGTGCAACTGCATCTAGGGTATTGCACAAGGTTAAATTGAGTTCCTCAGTTAGGTGGTTAACTGATTTTTGTCCTCTGGCGTCCTTGGGTAGACAGAGGGAATCTGGAAGGACATCAAGGAATCTTTGTGTTGTCTGTGAATTTATAGCACGACTTTTGATGATCCTTGGTTGGGGTTGAGCAGATTATTTGTTGCAATTGCAAACATAATAAAATGGTGGTCCGATAGTCCAGGATTATGAGGAAAAACATTAAGATCCACAACATTTATTCCATGGGACAAAACTAGGTCCAGCGTATGACTGTGACAGTGAGTGGGTCCAGAGACATGTTGGACAAAACCCACTGAGTCGATGATGGCTCCGAAAGCCTTTTGGAGTGGGTCTGTGGACTTTTCCATGTGAATATTAAAGTCACCAAAGATTAGAATATTATCCGCTATGACTACAATGTCCGATAGGAATTCAGGGAACTCAGTGAGGAACGCTGTATATGGCCCAGGAGGCCTGTAAACAGTAGCTATAAAAAGTGATTGAGTAGGCTGCATAGATTTCATGACTAGAAGCTCAAAAGACGAAAACGTCATTTTTTTTTTTTGTAAATTGAAATTTGCTATCGTAAATGTTAGCAACACCTCCGCCTTTGCGGGATGCACGGGGGATATGGTCAGTAGTGTAGCCAGGAGGTGAGGCCTCATTTAACACAGTAAATTCATCAGGCTTAGCCATGTTTCAGTCAGGCCAATCACATCAAGATTATGATCAGTGATTAGTTCATTGACTATAATTGCCTTTGAAGTAAGGGATCTAACATTAAGTAGCCCTATTTTGAGATGTGAGGTATCATGATCTCTTTCAATAATGACAGGAATGGAGGTGGTCTTTATCCTATTGAGATTGCTAAGGCGAACACCGCCATGTTTAGTTTTGCCCAACCTAGGTCGAGGCACAGACACGGTATCAATGGTGATAGCTGAGCTGACTACACTGACTGTGCTAGTGGCAGACTCCACTATGCTGGCAGGCTGGCTAACAGCCTGCTGCCTGGCCTGCACCCTATTTCATTGTGGAGCTAGAGGAGTTAGAGCCCTGTCTATGTTGGTAGATAAAATGAGAGCACCCCTCCAGCTAGGATGGAGTCCGTCACTCCTCAGCAGGTCAGGCTTGGTCCTGTTTGTGGGTGAGTCCCAGAAAGAGGGCCAATTATCTACAAATTCTATATTTTGGGAGGGGCAGAAAACAGTTTTCAACCAGCGATTGAGTTGTGAGACTCTGCTGTAGAGCTCATCACTCCCCCTAACTGGGAGGGGGCCAGAGACAATTACTCGATGCCGACACATCTTTCTAGCTGATTTACACACTGAAGCTATGTTGCACTTGGTGATCTCTGACTTTTTCATCCTAACATCGTTGGTGCCGACGTGGATAACAATATCTCTATACTCTCTACACTCGCCAGTTTTAGCTTTAGCCAGCACCATCTTCAGATTAGCCTTAACGTCGGTAGCCCTGCCCCCCGGTAAACAGTGTATGATTGCTGGATGATTCGTTTTAAGTCTAATACTGCGGGTAATGGAGTCGCCAATGACTAGGGTTTTCAATTTGTCAGAGCTAATGGTGGGAAGCTTCGGCGTCTCAGACCCCGTAACGGGAGGAGTAGAGACCTGAGAAGACTCGGCCTCTGACTCCTACCCGCTGCTTAATGGGGAAAACCGGTTGAAAGTTTCTGTCGGCTGAATGAGCGACACCGGTTGAGCGTTCCTACAGCATTTCCTTCCAGAAACCGTGAGAAAGTTGTCCGGCTGCGGGGACTCTGCCAGGGGATTTATACTACTATCTGTACTTACTGGTGGCACAGACGCTGTTTCATCCTTTACTACACTGACGATTGCGATTGCGATTGCCTAACGATTGCGTCTGAAGCTGGGCTTGCAGCAACTCGAAAACAAGTCTGCAAGTCTGCAAGTTGTGATATCATATCTTCTGGGCCCGAGTAGCAGGCCGTTTAATTTGGGCATGCTTTTCATCCAAAATTCCGAATGCTGCCCCCTACCCTAGAGAAGTTAACAGGTCATATAATAAGTTGCATGTACTCACTGTGTGCAATAATAGTGTTAACATCATTTTTGAATGACTACTGTCATGGAAATTTCCTCTATTTACCAAATCATGAGAGCAAACCACAACACAAGTCAGAGTTAGTTATCAAAGTCCATCTTTAATTATATGAGCTCTATCACAACCCTGTGACTCTCAGATCAATTCAGTGTATATCAATGAATTCTCTGAGAGCCCCTTACACATTGCAGCTGAGATCCTTTAATAGCAAAAAACACACATAGTCAGACAGCATAAACATAATACATCGTTCAGCTTTGTCTCCTTACTCAAACCCAGAACCATAAACCAATCCTCCATATCAACAGGCATATATCAAATTGTCATTTAGATCCAACCAATTCTAAATACAACCAATCCTGGACAAGCTCACGGGGAGCATAGAATGATTCCAGACACTGCCATCCTCCTCTCCCCGATGGGAAAGTAGGGAGTGACTGGCACACAGACACAGTGGAGCAAAAGATATGTTTACACATGATGACACCTTGACCTCTCCCCTCTCTGCGGACCATTCAACTTAGTCTTGACATAGAACAGATAACTGCCAATCGCCACCACTATAGTACAACAAAATACATTCTTATGAAAAATAACTCATAAGCATATGATTAAAATAAAACATCTTATCTATGTTACCCACCAATTCTGATTATTCCCCAACACTACCTCTTCTCTGTACCCCACACATACAATTATAAGGTCCCTCAGTCGAGCAGTGAATTTCAAACACAGATTCAACCACAAAGAGCAGGGAGGTTTTCCAATGCCTTACAAAGGAGGCCACCTATAGGTGCAGACAATGAATATCCCTTTGAACATGGTGAAGTTTTTAATTACACTTTGGATGGTGTATCAATACACCCAGTCACTACAAAGTGAGTAGTAGTTACTCCACAATACTAACCTGCAGGACAGAGTGGAAAGATGGAAGCCTGTACAGAATAAAAAATATTCCAAAACACACATCCTGTTTGCAATAAGGCACCAAACAAAAACTGCAAAAGAATTTGCAACGAAATTCACTTTATGTCCTGAATATGAATTGTTATGCTTCAGGCAAATACAACACAACACACCACTGAGTACTACTCAACATATCAAATGAAATGAAATTGCACTGGTCATTTAAACATATTTAGCAGATGTTATTGTAGGAGTAGCAAAATGCTTGTGTTCCTAGCTCCAGCAGTGCAGTAATATCTAGCAATTCACAACAATAAACACAAATCTATAGTAAAAGTATGGAATAAAGAAACATTTAAGTATTAGGACGAGCAATGTCGGAGTGGCATTGAATGAAATACAGAAGAATATAATATAGTATATACATATGAAATTAGTAATTTGTGATTTGATTCCATGTCTATGTATATAGGGCAGCAGCCTCTAAGGTGCAGGGTTCAGTAGTCGGGTGGTAACCGGCTAGTGATGGCTATTTAACAGTCTGATGGCCTTGAGATAGAAGTTGTTTTTCAGTCTCTCGTTCCCAGCTTTGATACACCTATTTATTGCATTTATTGTAGCTGTGGATTTTAAAAAGGCTAATCTGAAAACAAGGCTCCCTAAATTTTATCAGCATATCGAATGCAAGACCCGGGCTGGCAAAACCCTGGGTCATTGTTATTATAATTTCCGCAAAGCATATAAAGCCCTCCCCCGCCCTCCTTTCGGAAAATCTGACCACGACTCCATTTTGTTGCTCACAGCCTATAGACAGAAACTAAAACAGGAAGCGCCCGTGCTCAGGTCTGTTTAACACTGGTCCGAACAATCGGTTGCCGTGCTTCAAGATTGCTTCGATCACGTGGACCGGGATATGTACCGCATAGCGTCGGACAATAACATTGATGAATACGCTGATTCGGTGAGTGTGTTTATTAGCAAGTTCATCAGTGATGTTGTACCCACAGCGTCTATTAAAACATTCCGCAAACCAGAAACCGTGGATTGACGGCAACATTCGCGCAAAACTGAAAGTGCGAACCATTGCTTTTAAAGAGGGCAAGGTGACCGGAAACATGACCGGATACAAACAGTGTAGCTATTCTCTCCACAAGGCAATCAAAGACGCTAAATGTCAGTATAGAGACAAAGTAGAGTCACAATTCAACGGATCAGACATGTGAGGTATGTGGCAGAGTCTACAGTCTACCATGTACTACAAAAGGAAAACCAGCCCCTTCGCGGACCACGATGTCTTGCTCCCAGACAAACTAAACAACTTCTTTGCTCGCTTTGAGGAAAACACAGTGCCACTGACACGGACCGCTACCAAAACCTGCGGGCTCTCCTTCACTGCAGCCAACGTGAGTAAAACATTTAAACGTGTTAACCCTCGCAAGGCTGCCGGCCCAGACGGCATCCCCAGCCGCGTCCTCAGAGCATGCGCAGACAAGTTGCCAGGTGTGTTTATGGACATATTCAATCAAACCTTATCCCAGTCTGCTGTTCCCACATGCTTCAAGAGGGCCACCATTGTTCCTGTTCCCAAGAAAGCGAAGGTATCTGGGCTAAATTACTATCACCCCATAGCACTTCCATCATCATGAAGTGCTTTAAGAGACTAGGGAGCTAGGGAGCACCCCCCTATCCACATCGACGGGACAGTAGTGGAGAGGGTAGTAAGTCTTAAGTTCCTCGGCGTACACATCACGGACAAACTGAAATGGTCCACCCACACAGACAGCCTGGTGAAGAAGGTGCAGCAGCGCCAAAAACACACAACCGTTTACAGATGCACAATCGAGAGCATCCTGTGGGGCTGCATCACCGCCTGGTACGGCAACTGCTCCGCCCACAACCTTAAGGCTCTCCAGAGGGTAGTGAGGTCTGCACAACGCATCACAACGCATCACCGGGGGCAAACTAGAAGCTGTTTTTCAGTCTCTCGGACCCCGCTTTGATGTACCTGTACTGCCTTCTGGATGATAGCGGGGTGACCAGGCAGTGGCTCGGGTGGTTGTTGTCCTTGATGATCTTTCTGGCCTTCCTGTGACATTGGGTGCTGTAGGTATCCTGGACAGACAGTGTGTCCCCGGAGATGCGTTGGTCAAGCCTCACCACTTCTGGAGAGCCCTGCGGTTGCGGGTGGTGCAGTTGCCATACCAGGAGGTGATACAGCATGACCGGATGCTCTCGATTATGTATCTGTAAAAGTTTTTGAGAGTCTTAGGGGCCAGGCAACATTTTTTGTACCTTCCTGAGGTTGAAGAGGAGCTGTTGCGCCTTCTTCACCACACTGTCTGTGTGGGGGAACTTGCAGATTTTCAACTTCTCCACTGCGATCCTGTCGATGTGGATAGGGAAGTGCTCCCTCTGCCTTTACCTGAAGTCCACTATCAGCTCCTTTGTTTCATTAATGTTGAGGGAGAGGTTATTTTCCTGGCACTACTCCGCCAGGGCCCTCACCTCCTCCGCCAGGGCCCTCTTGTCATTGTTGCTAATCAGGCCCACTACTTTTGCGTCCCTCTGCAAACTTGATGATTGAGTTGGAGGCGTGTGTGGCCAAGAAGTCATGGGTGAACAGAGATTACAGGAAGGGGCTGAGCACACACCCTTGTGGGGCCCCTGTGTTGAGGATCAGCGACCACCTGGAGGCGGCCCATCAGGAAGTCCAGGAAGTCCAGCACCCAGTTGCACGAGGTGGGTTCAAGATGGGTTAGGACAATGCGAAGGCGATTGCATCATCTGTTGATATATTGGTGCGGTATGCACATTTAAGTGGGACAAGGGTGTCAGGTAAAGTAGAGGTAAAATAATCTAGCCTCTCAATGCACTTCATGAAGACAGAAGTAAATGCTACGGGGTAAAAGTCATTGAGTTCACTTACCTTTGCTTTCTTGGATACTGGAACAAAGGTGGGCATCTTGAAGCAAGTGAGGACAGCAGACTGGGATAGGGAGAGATTCAATATGTCCTTAAACACTCCAACCAGCTGGTCTGCGCATGCTCTGAGGACACGACTAGGGGTGCCATCTGGGACGGCAGCCTTGCGAGGGTAAACACGCTTAAATGTCTTAATCACATCTGCCACGGAGAAGGAGAGCTCACAGTCCATGGGAGGCTAGTTACAGATTTGACTTAAATCTGCTTGAAAATCTTTGGCAAGACTTGAAAATGACTGTCTAGCAATGATCAACATCCAACTTCACAGAGATTGAATAATTGTGCAAATATTGTGCAAATATTGTACAATCTGGGTGTGTAAAGGTCCTAAAAACTTACCCAGAAAGACTCACAGCTGTAATCACTGCCAAAGGTGACCGCTAACATATATTGACTCAGGGGTGTGAATACCTATTTATATTACACATTTCTGTATTTCATTTTCAATACATTTGCAAAAACATCTAAAAACATATTTTCAATGTGGTAATTTGGGGTATTGTGTTTTTTTATTTAAATGAATGTTTCATTCAGGCTATAACACAACAACATACAGATTAAGTCAAAGGGTATGAATACTTTCTAATGGCACTGTAACACGGGCCTCTTCTTGATATAGCAGGGTCATCTCCTGATTGTAGCATGGTCATCTCCTGGATATAGCAGGGTCCTTTCCTGGACTATGAACTGACAAAGGGGGAGAAGTTGCAAACTACTGCAGAGATAGCTTGCAAAGTTCTGTCATACTTTCCAGGACTATGCCAAAACAGTTCGAGCTTCTAATTTTAAAAATGAATCTCTCCAGAAACAAGTCTCTCACTGTTGCCGCCTGTTATAGATCCCCCTCATCTGCCAGCTGTACCCTGGACACCATATGTGAATTGAATGCCACTCATCTATCTTCAGAGTTGGTTCTGTTAGGTGACCTAAACCTAAACTGCTTAACACCCCGGAAGTCCTACAATCTAAGCAAGATGCCCTCAATCTAACACAAATCATCAAGGAACCCACCAGGTACAACCCTAAATCCGTAAACATGGTCCACCTCATAGATATTATGCTGACCAACTTGCCCTCCAAATATACCTCTGCTGTTTTCAATCAGGATCTCAGGAATCACTGCCTCATTGCCTGCATCCGCTATGGGTCCGCAGTCAAACGACCACCCCTCATCACTGTCAAACGCTCCCTAGAACACTTCTGCGAGCAGGCCTTTCTAATTGACCTGGCCCGGGTATCCTGGAAGGATATTGACATCATCCCGTCAGTCGAGGATGCCTGGTCGTTCTTTAAAAGCAATTTCCTCACCATCTTAAATAAGCATGCCCCTCTCAAAAAATGTAGAACTAAGAACAGATATAGTCCTTGGTTCACTCCAGACCTGACTACCAGCACAAAAACATCCTGTGGTGGACTGCAATAGCATCGAATAGTCCCCACGATATGCAACTGTTCAGGGAAGTCAGGAACCAATACAAGGAGTCAGTCAGGAAAGCAAAGGCAAGCTTTTTCAAACAGAAATTTGCATCCTGTAGCACTAATTCCAAAAAGTTTAGAGACACTGTAAAGTCCATGGAGAATAGGAGCACATCCTCCCAGCTGACCACTGCACTGAGGCTAGGTAACACGGTCACCAACGATAAATCCATGATAATCAAACATTTCAATAAGCATTTCTCTACGACTTGTCATATCTTACTCCTGGCTAACCCAACCCCAGCCAACAGCCCCCCCCCCCCCCCCACAGCTATTTGCCCGAGCCCCCCCTGCTTCTCCTTCACCCAAATCCAGAAAGCAGATGTTCTGAAAGAGCTGCATAACCTGGACCTGTACAAATCAGCTTGATTAGACAAGCTGGACCCTCTCTTTCTAAAACTATCCGCCGCCATTGTTTCAACCCATATTACCAGTTTGTTCAACCTCTCTTTTATATCATCCGAGATCCCTAAAGATTGGAAAGCTGCCTCTGTCATCCCCCTCTTCAAAGGGGTTAACACTCTAGACCCAAACTGTTATAGATCTATATCCATTCTGCCCTGCCTCTCTAAAATCTTCGAAAGCCAAGTTAATAAATAGATCTCTGACCATTTCGAATCCCACCATACCTTCACCGCTGTGCAATCCGGTTTCCGAGCTGGTCACGGGTGCACTTCAGCCACGCTCAAGGTCCTAAATGATATCATAACCGCCATCGATAAAAGACAGTACTGTGCCGCAGTCTTCATCGACCTGGCAAAGGCTTTTGATTCAGTCAACCACTGCATTCTTATGGGCAGACTCAAAAGCGTTGATTTCTCAAATGATTGCCTCGCCTGGTTCACCAACTACTTCTCAGACAGAGTTCAGTGTTTCAAATCAGAGGGCCTGTTGTCCGGACCTCTGTCAGTCTCTATGAGGGTACTACAGGGTTCAATTCTCGGGCCGACTCGTTTCTCTGTATATATCAATGATGTCGCTCTTGCTGCTGATGATTCCCTGATAATCCTCTACGCAGACGACACCATTCTGTCTACATCTGGCCCTACTTTGGACACTGTGTTAACTAACCTCAAATATAGCTCCAATGCCATACAACACTCCTTCCGTGGCCTCCAACTCCTTAGAAATGCTAGTAAAACCAAATGCATGCTCTTCAACCGTTCGCTGCCCGACTAGAATCACTACCCTGGACGGTTCTAATGTAGAATATGTGGACAACTACAAATACCTAGGTGTCTGGCTAGACTGTAAACTCTCCTTCCAGACTCATATTAAACATCTCCAATCCAAAATCAAATCTAGAATTGGCTTCCTATTTCAAAACATAGCCTCCTTCACTCACGCCGCCAAACTTACCCTCGTAAAACTGACTATCCTACCAATCCTCGACTTCGGTGATGCCATCTACAAAATAGCTTCCAATACTCTACTCAGCAAACTGGATGCAGTATATCACAGTGCCATCCGTTTTGTCACCGAATCCCCTTATACCACCCACCACTGAGACCTGTATGCTCTAATCGGCTGGCCCTCGCAACATATTCGTCGCCAGACCCACTTGCTCCAGGTCATCTATAAGTCTATGCTAGGTAAAGCTCCGCTTTATATCAGCTCACTGGTCACCATAGCAACACCCACCCATAGCACGCGGTCCAGCAGGTATATCTCACTGGTCATCTCCAAAGCCAACCCCTCTTTGATCACCTTTCCTTCCAGTTCTCTGCTGCCAGTGACTGGAACAAATTTTAAAAATCGCTGAAGCTGGAGTCTTATATTTCCTTCACTAACTTTAAACATGAGCTATCTGAGCAGCTAACCGATCGCTGCAGCTGTACATAGTCCGTCTGTAAATAACCCACTCAATCTACCTAACTTTTCTGCTCTTTTGCACACCAGGACAAAAAGGCTTCTCAACAGTTTTTACCTCCAAGCCATAAGACTCCTGAACAGATAATCAAATGGCTCCCGGACTATTTGCATCATGTGCCCCCCCAAGCTCCCCCAATCCCTCTTTTTACGCTGCTGCTACTCTCTGTTTATCATATATGCATATTCACGTTAACTATACATTCATGTACATACTACCTTAATTGGGCCGACCAACCAGTGCTCCGGCACATTGGCTAACCAGGCTATCTGCATTGTGTCCCGCCACCCACCATCCGCCAACCCCTCTTTTACGCTACTGCTACTCTCTGTTCATCATATATGTAAGGTTGTATTCGGCGCATGTGACAAATAAACTTTGATTTGATTTGAGTATCTCTACTTGCACATCATCATCAGCTCATCTACTGTATCACTCCAGTGTTAATCTGCTGAATTGTAATTACTTTTCCACTATGGCCTATTTATTGCCTACCTTCTCACGCCATTTGCACACACTGTATATAGACTTTCCTTTGTTTTCTATTGTGTTATTGACTGTACTCTTGTTTATTCCATGTGTAACTCTGTTTTGTTGTTTATATCGCACTGCTTCGCTTTATCTTGGCCAGGTCGCAATTGGAAATGAGAACTTGTTCTCAACTAGCTTACCTGGTTAAATAAAGGTGAAATAAATAATAAATTAAAATTAAAAATCTTATTGATTACAGTCACTTGTTAATGTATTATTACCTCATAAGTCATTTTCTGAATGAATCAGTGATATACAAATTGGCTTAATTATTTTTTTTACTAACTAACTTAATCAATCACAGAATTATATACACACACACACACAATATGTCAAAATTAAATCAAATCAAATGTATTTATATAGCCCTTCGTACATCAGTTGACATCTAAAAGTGCTGTACAGAAACCCAGCCTAAAACCCCAAACAGCAAGCAATGCAGTTGTAGAAGCACGGTGGCTAGGAAAAACTCCCTAGAAAGGCCAAAACCTAGGAAGAAACCTAGAGAGGAACCAGGCTATGTGGGGTGGCCAGTCCTCTTCTGGCTGTGCCGGGTGGAGATTATAACAGAACATGGCCAAGATGTTCAAATGTTCATAAATGACCAGCATGGTCGAATAATAATAAGGCAGAACAGTTGAAACTGGTGCAGCAGCACGGTCAGGTGGACTGGGGACAGCAAGGAGTCATCATGTCAGGTAGTCCTGGGGCATGGTCCTAGGGCTCAGGTCAGTTGAAACTGGAGCAGCAGCACGGCCAGGTGGACTGGGGACAGCAAGGAGTCATCATGTCAGGTAGTCCTGGGGCATGATTAGAATTAGAGAACGCACACTTAGATTCACACAGGACACCGAATAGGACAGGAGAAGTACTCCAGATATAACAAACTGACCCCAGCCCCCCGACACATAAACTACTGCAGCATAAATACTGGAGGCTGATACAGGAGGGGTCAGGAGACACTGTGGCCCCATCCGAGGACACCCCCAGACAGGGCCAAACAGGAAGGATATAACCCCACCCACTTTTCCAAAGCACAGCCCTCACACCACTAGAGGGATATCTTCAACCACCAACTTACCATCCTGAGGCAAGGCTGAGTATAGCCCACAAAGATCTCCGCCATGGCACAACCCAAGGGGGGGCGCCAACCCAGACAGGAGGACACATTCAGTGAATCAACCCACTCAGGTGACGCACCCCTTCCAGGGACAGGATGAGAGAGCCCCAGTAAGCCAGTGACTCAGCCCCTGTAATAGGGTTAGAGGCAGAGAATCCCAGTGGAAAGAGGGGAACCGGCCAGGCAGAGACAGCAAAGGCGGTTCGTTGCTCCAGAGCCTTTCCGTTCACCTTCCCACTCCTGGGCCAGACTACACTCAATCATATGACCCACTGAAGAGATGAGTCTTCAGTAAAGACTTGAAAGTTGAGACCGACTTTGCGTCTCTGACATGGGTAGGCAGACCGTTCCATAAAAATGGAACTCTATAGGAGAAAGCCCTGCCTCCAGCTGTTTGCTTAGAAATTCTAGGGACAATTAGGAGGCCTGCGTCTTGTGACCGTAGCGTACGTGTAGGTATGTACGGCAGGACCAAATCAGAGAGATAGGTAGGAGCAAGCCCACGTAATGCTAGGTAGGTTAGCAGTAAAACCTTGAAATCAGCCCTTGCTTTGACAGGAAGCCAGTGTAGAGATGCTAGCACTGGAGTAATATGATCATATTTTTTGGTTCTAGTCAGGATTCTAGCAGCCGTATTTAGCACTAACTGAAGTTTATTTAGTGCCTTATCCGGGTAGCCGGAAAGTAGAGCATTGCAGTAGTCTAACCTAGAAGTGACAAAAGCATGGATAAATTTTTCTGCATCATTTTTGGACAGAAAATTTCTGATTTTTGCAATGTTACGTAGATGGAAAAAAACTGTCCTTGAAATGGTCTTGATATGTTCTTCAAAAGAGAGATCAGGGTCCGGACTAACGCCGAGGTCCTTCACAGTTTTATTTGAGACGACTGTACAACCATTAAGATTAATTGTCAGATTCAACAGAAGATATCTTTGTTTCTTGGGACCTAGAACAAGCATCTCTGTTTGCAGCCATCCACTTCCTTATGTCTGAAACACATGCTTCTAGCAAGGGCAATTTTGGGGCTTCACCATGTTTCATTGAAATGTACAGCTGTGTGTCATCCGCATAGCAGTGAAAGTTAACATTATGTTTTCGAATAACATCCCCAAGAGGTAAAATATATAGTGAAAACAATAGTGGTCCTAAAACGGAAACTTGAGGAACACCAAAATTTACAGTTGATTTGTCAGAGGACAAACCATTCACAGAGACAAACTGATATCTTTCCGACAGATAAGATCTAAACAAGGCCAGAACTTGTCCGTGTAGACCAATTTGGGTTTCCAATCTCTCCAAAAGAATGTGGTGATCGATGGTATCAAAAGCAGCACTAAGGTCTATGAGCACGAGGACAGATGCAGAGCCTCGGTCCGATGCCATTAAAATGTCATTTACCACCTTCACAAGTGCCGTCTCAGTGCTATGATGGGGTCTAAAACCAGACTGAAGCATTTCGTATACATTGTTTGTCTTCAGGAAGGCAGTGAGTTGCTGCGCAACAGCCTTTTCTAAAATTTTTGAGAGGAATGGAAGATTCGATATAGGCCGATAGTTTTTTATATTTTCTGGAGAGGAGTCCGTAATTTGCTTTCTAATAATCATAATATTTTCCTCAAAGAAGTTCATGAATTTATCACTGCTAAAGTGAAAGTCATCCTCTCTTGGGGAATGCTGCTTTTTAGTTAGCTTTGCGACAGTATCAAAAAGGAATTTTGGATTGTTCTTATTTTCCTCAATTAAGTTAGAAAAATAGGATGATCGAGCAGCAGTAAGGGCTCTTCGGTACTGCACGGTACTGTCTTTCCAAGCTAGTCGGAAACTTCCAGTTTGGTGTGGCGCCATTTCCGTTCCAATTTTCTGGAAGCTTGCTTCAGAGCTCGGGTATTTTCTGTGTACCAGGGAGCTAGTTTCTTATGAGAAATGTTTTTAGTTTTTAGGGGTGCAACTGCATCTAGGGTATTGCGCAAGGTTAAATTGAATTCCTCAGTTAGGTGGTTAACTGATTTTTGTCCTCTGGCGTCCTTGGGTAGACAGAGGGAATCTGGAAGGACATCAAGGAATCTTTGTGTTGTCTGTGAATTCATAGCACGACTTTTGATGTTAATTGGTTGGGGTCTGAGCAGATTATTTGTCGCAATTGCAAACGTAATAAAATGGTGGTCCGATAGTCCAGGATTATGAGGAAAAACATTAAGATCCACAACATTTATTCCATGGGACAAAACTAGGTCCAGCGTATAACTGTGAACTGTGAAAGTGAGTGGGTCCAGAGATATGTTGGACAAAACCCACTGAGTCGATGATGGCTCCGAAAGCCTTTTGGAGTGGGTCTGTGGACTTTTCCATGTGAATATTAAAGTCACCAAAGATTAGAATATTATCCGCTATGACTACAAGGTCCGATAGGAATTCAGGGAACTCAGTGAGGAACGCTGTATATGGCCCAGGAGGCCTGTAAACAGTAGCTATAAAAAGTGATTGAGTAGGCTGCATAGATATGGTCACTAGTGTAGCCAGGAGGTGAGGCCTCATTTAACACAGTAAATTCATCAGGCTTAAGCCATGTTTCAGTCAGGCCAATCATATCAAGATTATGATCAGTGATTAGTTCATTGACTATAATTGCCTTTGAAGTAAGGGATCTAACATTAAGTAGCCCTATTTTGAGATGTGAGGTATCATGATCTCTTTCAATAATGACAGGAATGGAGGTGGACTTTATCCTATTGAGATTGCTAAGGCGAACACCACCATGTTTAGTTTTGCCCAACCTAGGTCGAGGCACAGACACGGTCTCAATGGTGATAGCTGAGCTGACTACACTGACTGTGCTAGTGGCAGACTCCACTATGCTGGCAGGCTGGCTAACAGCCTGCTGCCTGGCCTGCACCCTATTTCATTGTGGAGCTAGAGGAGTTAGAGCCCTGTCTATGTTGGTAGATAAGATGAGAGCACCCCTCCAGCTAGGATGGAGTCCGTCACTCCTCAGCAGGTCAGGCTTGGTCCTGTTTGTGGGTGAGTCCCAGAAAGAGGGCCAATTATCTACAAATTCTATCTTTTGGGAGGGGCAGAAAACAGTTTTCAACCAGCGATTGAGTTGTGAGACTGCTGTAGAGCTCATCACTCCCCCTAACTGGGAGGGGGCCAGAGACAATAACTCGATGCCGACACATCTTTCTAGCTGATTTACACGCAGAAGCTATGTTGCGCTTGGTGATCTCTGACTGTTTCATTCTAACTAAGTAGCATCGTTGGTGCTGACGTGGATAACAATATCTCTATACTCTCTACACTCGCCAGTTTTAGCTTTAGCCAGCACCATCTTCAGATTAGCCTTAACGTCGGTAGCCCTGCCCCCTGGTAAACAGTGTATGATCATACATTGGTTACTGATTTGATAGAAAGGCTAAGGGCTAAGCCAATATGACGGCTTGGTAGACGAAGGAAATGGGTGGGGACAGTTCAAGAGCGAGAAACTCAGAGAGGATTCACTGTAATACAGTTGATAACTACATTCAGGAAATGCTAATACTTTTAAAATTAACGGCCACTCTTTCGAAAAGAAATGGCAATTTACATATTATAGCAGGGTCCTCTCCTGGATATATCAGGTCCTCATCTGGATATAGCTAGCAGGATCCCCTCCTGGATGTAGCAAACTTCTCGGCTGGTCCTCCACTGGTCATAAAAACACAATTAGACTTGTTGCTGCAGGTAAATTGTTTATTAAACACTAGTATAGGGCAGCAGCTTGTTGGGTGGTTTGTTGGGTAGGCGACTGTGTGTGTCTGTGTTCCTTCAGCCATGATGATCAAATCAAATCAAATCAAATGTATTTATATAGCGCTTCGTACATCAGCTGATATCTCAAAGTGCTGTACAGAAACCAGCCTAAAACCCCAAACAGCAAGCAATGCAGGTGTAGGTGTAGAAGCACCTGATCACTTGTTTCATTACAAGCCTTATGGTGAGTCTTTAGAGAGGTAGGTGGACAGGCTAGAATATGGGAATCAGGATCCAAGCTCAAATCAAATCCAATTTTATTTGTCACATACACATGGTTAGCAGATGTTAATGCGAGTGTAGCAAAATACTTGTGCTTCTAGTTCCGACAATGCAGTAATAACCAACGAGTAATCTAACCTAACAATTCCACAACTACTACCTTATACACACAAGTGTAAAGTGATAAAGAATATGTACATAAAGTTATATGAATGAGTGATGGCACATAACGGCATAGGCGAGATGCAGTAGATGGTATCGAGTACAGTATATACATATGAGATGAGTAATGTAGGGTATGTAAACATAAAAGTGGCATAGTTTAAAGTGGCTAGTGATACATGTATTACATAAAGATGGCAAGATGCAGTAGATGATAGAGTATAGTATACACATATACATTGAAGATGAGTAATGTAGGGTATGTTAACATTATATTAAGTGGCATTGTTTAAAGTGGCTAGTGATACATTTTTTACATCAATTTCCATTATTAAAGTGAGCTGGAGTTGAGTCAGTATGTTGGCAGCAGCCACTCAATGTTAGTGGTGGCTGTTTAACAGTCTGATGGCCTTGAGATAGAAGCTGTTTTTCAGTCTCTTGGTCCCTGCTTTGATGCAGCTGTACTGACCTCGCCTTCTGGATGATAGCGGGGTGAACAGGCAGTGGCTCGGGTGGTTGTTGTCCTTGATGATCTTTATGGCCTTCCTGTGACATCGGGTGGTGTAGGTGTCCTGGAGGGCAGGTAGTTTGCCCCCGGTGATGCGTTGTGCAGACCTCACTACCCTCTGGAGAGCCTTACGGTTGCGGCGGAGCAGTTGCCGTACCAGGGCGGTGATACAGCCCGTCAGGATGCTCTCGATTGTGCATCTGTAGAAGCTTGTGAGTGCTTTTGGTGACAAGCCAAATTTCTTCAGCCTCCTGAGGTCGAAGAGGCGCTGCTGCGCCTTCTTCACAACGCTGTCTGTGTGGGTGGACCAATTCAGTTTGTCCGTGATGTGTACGCCGAGGAACTTAAAACTTACTACCCTCTCCACTACTGTCCCGTGGATGTGGATGGGGGGGTGCTCCCTCTGCTGTTTCCTGAAGTCCACAATCATCTCCTTTGTTTTGTTGGCGTTGAGTGTGAGGTTATTTTCCTGACACCACACTCCGAGGGCCCTCACCTCCACCCTGTAGGCCGTCTCGTCATTGTTGGTAATCAAGCCTACCACTGTAGTGTCTTCCGCAAACTTGATGATTGAGTTGGAGGCGTGCATGGCCACGCAGTTGTGGGTGAACAGGGAGTACAGGGGGGGGGGGGGGGGGCTCAGAACGCACCCTTGTGGGGTCCCAGTGTTGAGGATCAGCGGGGTGGAGATGTTGTTACCTACACTCACCACCTGGGGGCGGCCCGTCGGGAAGTCTAGTACCCAGTTGCACAGGGCGTGGTCGAGACCCTAGGTCTCGAGCTTGATGACGAGTTTGAAGGGTACTGTGGTGTTAAATGCTGAGCTGTAGTCGATGAACAGCATTCTCACATAGGTATTCCTGGTTCCTCCCCATGTTAGCACAACTAAAAGTATATAAGTCAGATGTCTCGAGCCCAGAGCCTGGTGCCTGGAGCTGGCTAGGAGAGAGAGTTGATTGGGCTGTCCCTGAACAGGAACTGGCTAGGAGAGAGAGTTGACTGTGCTGTCCCTGAACAGGAACTGGCTAGGAGAGAGAGTTGACTGGGCTGTCCCTGAACAGGAACTGGCTAGGAGAGAGAGAGATGACTGGGCTGTACCTGAACCAGAACTGGCTAGGAGAGAGAGTTGATTGGGCTGTCCCTGAACAGGAACTGGCTAGGAGAGAGAGTTGACTGTGCTGTCCCTGAACAGGAACTGGCTAGGAGAGAGAGTTGACTGGGCTGTCTCTGAACCACAGCTGGCTAGTAGAGAGAGATGACTGGGCTGGCCCTGAACCGGAGCTGGCTAGGAGAGAGAGATGACTGGGCTGTCCCTGAACCGGAGCTGGCTAGGAGAGAGAGAGATGACTGGGCTGGCCCTGAACAGGAGATTGCTAGGAGAGAGAAAGATGACTTGGCTGTCTCTGAACAGCAGCTGGCTAGGAGAGAGAGAGATGACAGGGCTGGCCCTGAGCAGGAGCTGGCTAGGAGAGAGAGAGATGACTGGGCTGTCCCTGAACAGGAGCTGGCTAGAAGAGAGAGAAAGAGATGACTGGGCTGGCCCTGAACCGGAGCTTGCTAGGATAGAGAGACATGACTGGGCTGTCCCTGAACCGGAGCTGGCTAGGAGAGAGAGAGAGAGATGACTGGGCTGTCCCTGTACCGGAGCTGGGTAGGAGAGAGAGAGAGGGATGACTGGGCTGTCCCTGAACCGGAGCTGGCTAGGAGAGAGAGAGAGATGACTGGGCTGTCCCTGAACCGGAGCTGGCTAGGAGAGAGAGGTGACTGGGCTGGCCATGAACCAGAGCTGGCTAGGAGAGAGAGACATGACTGGGCTGTCCCTGAACAGGAGCTGGCTAGGAGAGGGAGAGATGACTGGCTGTCCCTGAACCTGAGCTGGCTAGGAGAGAGAGATGACTGGGCTGTCCCTGAACCTGAGCAGGCTAGGAGAGAGAGATGACTGGGCTGTCCCTGAACAGGAGCTGTCCTCCTTAGTGTTAGGACCATGGCTAACATCTCTCTCCCCAGCTCTGTGTGTTTCTGTCTGTCTGCAGAGTATCAGGCCTGATATTTTCTATGGCACTTTAACTCTCTGGCACCTTTCTGGGAGATGAAGAAGTGTCTGGATGGGATAATGTGGCCCGTCTCACACACACACACACACACACACACACACACACACACACACACACACACACATACACACACACACACACACAGATTTGTGCACTGTTGTGTTAGAGCGATAGTTTCAAGTCATTGTGCCTACTAGAGATGCTGTCTGTGTGTAGTGTGTTAGAGTCGGTGGCAGGTGAACAGATATCTGCCTCTTTTGTCAGTTGATAATCTGGAAGATATGCATGGAGGGGTCAGAGTGAAGAGGTCAAGAGGGCATGAATCATGGATAGAAGATAAAAACTAATTTTAATGTGTGGTTGATACTTAGCCTAGTGCATAGGGAGAGTCTGAGAGACACACACACTGACCCTGCTGTTTCCTAAGAGCTCTCCTTCTCTCTCTTTTCCTCTTCCTCTCCATCTCTCTCTCCCTCTCCGTCTCTCTCTCCCTCTTTCTCTCCTTCTCTCTCTCCCTCTTTCTCTCACTCACTCTTCCTCTCCTTCTCTCTCCCTCTCTCTCTCTCTCTTCCTCTCCATCTCCCTCTCTCGCTCTCTCTCTCTCCCGCTTCCTTTCCTTCTCTCTCTCGCTCTTCCTCTCCATCTCTCTTTCTTCCTCTCTTTTTCTCACTCCCTCTTCCTCTTTTTGTCTCTATCCTCTCCATCTCTCTCTCCCTCTTCCTCTCCTTCTCTCTCTCTCTTCCTCTCATTCTCTCTCCCCCTTTCTCTCCATCTTTCTCTTGCTCTTCCTCTCCTCTCCCTCTCTACATCTTCCTCTCCTTCTCCCTCTCTCTCTATTCCTCTCCTTCTCCCTCTCTCCCTCTTTCTCTCTCCTTCTTCCTCTCTCCCTCTTTCTCTCTCCTTCTTCCTCTCCTTCCCTCTTCCTCTTTTCTCTCCTCAAGTAGGATATGTTATTTTGAAGCAGCTCTAGCAGAATAATCCCCTGGGATACTTGACCTTTAGAGAGAGAGGGAGAGAGAACCATGAGGCTAAATGGTCCATTTCTCCCTGGGGGGCCTGCATTTGTGGTGTCCAGTGTTAGCTTTGTAAAGGGCTTTCACTTTGATTAGAGACGTTTGGGAGGAGAATTCACTTAAAGGCTGAGAGAGGGAGAACGCTACTTGCTCTGTCCATGCTGTTCAGATCACAAGAGGTTTCCCTGTAATGCCACTTCATTCTGTGAGATGTGGTGAAGGTAAATGTGTGACCAGTCAAAAAGTGTGTAATGCATCTGGACCTACCATCACCCTGGGGGGATAATGGTTGTGATTGCTGTTGATTCCCGTCTCTCCACAAAGTAGCTAATGTAGAGAGAGGACATGGGAGAGAGAGAGGAGAAAAGGAGGAGGTTAGGACAGAAAGTCCCTGGTTTCTCTCTCTCTTTCACTCTGGCCTGAAGAGAGTGAAGGGGAAACCCCCCTGATAAGTCCTTGTGTCAAAGCAGACCCAAGTAGCTCAGCTTTAACTTCTTGTCTCTTCCTTTTCGCTATTTCATTTTTCCTCCCCCTCTCACTCAATCCCTCCCTGGCAGTAAAACAGAGGAGGCAAGGCAGCAGCTTGTCATTGCTTCTGGGAAGTGCTCCAAACCGAGTGTTAAAATAATTTCAGGTTAGATAAAGCTTGGTGTGAGCCTGGAGCGAGCCCGGGGACATCACAGGGTTCATCTTCATTTAGAATAAAGAGGCCACGCAGAGAGGGGGCCTGCAGGCAACCATAGCCATGGCACACACACACACACACAAACAGAGGGAGGACCTGTGTTTGTGTGTGTGCGCTTGTTCCCTTCTGACTGTACAGAGGAGAGACAGTTATGGGTGTAGCTAGCATACTCTATAGTCTACCCCACGTTTTAGCCCTCACTAAGAATATTGAGAGACACAAGCACAGTGAAGACACATTATTGCACCAGGCATACATATCCACATACTGTAATGAATACTCAGAGAGAAAAAGGTGTAGATTCACACGCAGAGCGCAGCAGGTGTTTATTTTTGACACCTTCACAGAAGGCAGGAATCGTGGTCACTGACAGACAATGGTCATACACAGGTGGGAAAACAGGCAGGTGAATCAAAACTAGGACTGAAGACTATAACTGGTTCTCACAAACGAGGAAGGAAAAGGCTTAGTTGAGTCAAAACGAACAATACCTCACATAGGCTCAAACAGAATGAAATGAACTAAATAAGGAGCTGATGAGACCAGGTGAGTAACTAACACAGCTGAAAACAATGAAAGACATTGCTACGTACAAGAACGCAATGAAACAGAACACAAGGTTGACTAAGAAAATAAATACAGAACCTTAAACATACGCACATCTGTTTTGACTGACACACAATCAGTAGGATATTGCTCCTCTGAAAAATGTCCAGTGAATTTGAATATTTTCATGGTTTTCAATTCCTTCCACAGTAATGTTGAGATGATGGGTCACTGGGTTTAACTTGCTCAGATTAGTGGCCAGGCTGCAGCCTACAGTCCGAGAGGAAAAAATAGGTGTCCATGTGGTGCTAACGCATCATTCACAAGTTTAAGTCCAGGCCAATGACATTCCTACTTAAAAAAACCCTGCATAAGCTGGTTTAAAGACCTGAAGACGTAAATCCAGGGCAACCTGTTGAAAATGGCACAATCAGACAACACAGAGAGACAGTCTGACACATTCCTGCATATGGTAGAATATGCATGGATATAACCACACTCTCAGATAGCACAGTACACACTAAGAAATACACTGAGTGATCAAAACATTAAGAACACCTGCTCTTTCAAATCAAATTTCTATTGGTCATATACACGTGTTTAGCATATATTATTGCGGGTGTAGTGAAATGCTTGTGCTTCTAGCTCCAACAGTGCAGTAAGACACAGGTGAATCCAGGTGAGAGCTATGATCCCTTATGATGTCACTTGTTAAATCTACATCAGTCAGTGTAGATGAAGGGGGGGTTAAAGAAGGATTTTTAAGCCTTGAGACAATTGAGACATGGATTGTGTATGTGTGTCATTCAGAGGGTGAATGGGCAAGACAAAATATTTAAGTGCCTTTGAACGGGGTATGGTAGTAGGTGCCAGAACTGCAATGCTGCTCGGTTTCGCGCTCAACACTTTCCCCCATTTATCAAGAATGGTCCACCACCCAAATTATATCCATCCAACTTGACACAACTGTGGGAAGCATTGGCCAGCATCCCTGTGCAACACTTTCGACACCTTGTAGAGTCCATGCCCCGACGAATTGAGGCTGTTCTGAGGGCAAAAGGGGGTGTGACTCAATATTTGGAAGGTGTTCCTAATTATTTGTCAACTCCGTGTATAGTCCTTCATACATTTTCTCTGACAACCTGCCAAAGTAGACTGAAACAACAGAGATACAACATAAATGCAAAAACAAAGTTTTTGTAACAATAACAACCTTTAACCTTACTGATATAGCGGCAGCATCCCAGTAGGAGAGGAAGACAAGTGTGCAAAACAGGTACCGGTAAGCTGTCAGATTCTGTGTGTCTAGTTGTTACTGGTTACAGTGGACACCATAGCAACATGCTCAGGACATGACTAGTGTATTTATATTCCGGACTCTGGTATGGAAGAAAATTTCCCTGCAATTCTATCTATTTTGCATGGGGTTTTGAACTGTGTATTTAAATACTGGATTCAACTTAGCTCATTCTAAAATTTGTACTACTCTACATTACATTTTGTCACGTCAATTCCATGTAAAAAGTTCCATGAGCACCATAGGAGAATGTCAAATTGTGTGTCTACGGAAAGATAAGAGTCTTTTTTTTTAAATGAAGACATATATACATTTTTCAACATTTGAAATAAGCAAAAGCTTTGACTTCTGGACAAACAAATGGAAACAGTTTTTTTTTAAGATCTACTGAACCAGAAAAATTCTTAAAGGTATCAGAAATAAATCAAAATACAGTAATGTTGAAGTAAAGACCGCTGCCAATGCTTCAATTTCCTTTTGGAGAAACATTGTGCCTTGTGCCTTGAAATGGTTTTACCAAAAACCCACATATCCAAGATATATTCTAATTTCTCTCCATCATGAAGGAGGATAATTCAAGTTTGCAGAAGTAACAAGTAAAGGTCAATCAATCAAATGTATTTATCAAGCCCTTCTAACATCAGCTGATGGATGTCACAAAGTGCTGTACAGAAACTCTGCCTAAAACCCCAAATAGCAAGCAATGCAGGTGTAGAAGCACGGTGACTAGGAAAAACTCCCTAGAAAGGCCGGAACCTAGGAAGAAACCTAGAGGAGAACCAGGCTATGAGGAGTGGTCTGTCCTCTTCTGGCTGAGCTGGATGGAGATTATAACAGAACATGGCCAAGATGTTCAAATGTTCATAAATGACCAGCATGGTCAAATAATAATAATCACAGTGGTTGTCGAGGGTGCAACAGGTCAGCACCTCAGGAGTAAATGTCAGGTGGGTTTCATAGCCAATCATTGAGTATCTCTATCGCTCTTCCTGTCTCAAGAGAGTTGAAAACAGCAGGTCTTGGACAAGGTAGTACGTCCAGTGAACAGGTCAGGGTTCCATAGCCGCAGGCAGAACAGTTAAAACTGGAGCAGGAGCACAACCGAGTGGACTGGGGACAGCATGGAGTCAATAGGCCAGGTAGTCCTGAGGCATGGTCCTAGGGCTCAGGTCCTCTGAGAGAAAGATAGAAAGAGAGAGAGTAAAAGGGAGAGAGTGAAAAAGAGAGATAATTAGAGAGAGCATACTTAAATTCACACAGGACACCGAATAAGACAGGAGAAATACTCCAGATATAACAGACTGACCCTAGCCCCCCGACACATAAACTATAAATTCTGTAGGCTGAGATAGGAGGGGTCGGGAGACACTGTGGCCCCATCCGACGATACCCCCAGACAGGGTCAAACAGGCAGGATATAACCCCAACCACTTTGCCAATGCACAGCCCCCACACCACTAGAATGATATCTTCATCCACCGACTCTTACTATCCTGAGACAAGGCCGAGTGTAGGCCACAAAGATCTCCCCCATGGCACGAACCCAAGGGGGGGGGGGGGGGGGGGGGGGGGGGGCAACCCAGACAGAATGACCACATCAGTGAATCAACCCACTCAGGTGACACACCCTTCCTAGGGATGGCATGGAAGAGCACCAGTAAGCCATTTGACTCAGCCCCTGTAATAAGGTTTGAGGCAGAGAATCCCAGTGGAGAGAGGGGAACCGGCCAGGCAGAGAAAGCTCCAGAGCCTTCCCATTCACCTTCACACTCCTGGGTCAGACTACACTCAATCATAGGACCTACTGAAGAGATGAGTCTTCAATAAAGATTTAAAGGTCGAGACCGAGTCTCTCTCACGTGGATAGGCAGACCATGCCATAAAAATGGAGCTCTATGGGAGAAAGCCCTGCCTCCAGCTGTTTGCTTCGAAATTCTAGGGACAGTAAGGAGGCCTGCGTCTTGTGACTGTAGCGTACATATTGATATGTATGACAGGACCAAATCAGAAAGATAGGTAGGAGCAAGCCCATGTAATGCTTTGTAGGTTAGCAGTAGAACCTTGTAGAGAGTGTAGCACTGGGGTAATATGATAAAATGTTTTGGTTCCAGTCAAGATTCTAGAAGCCGTGTTTAGCACTAACTGAAAAGTATTTTGATCTTTACACGGATAGCCGGAAAGTAGAGCATTGCAGTAGCCTAACCTTGAAGTGGCAAAAGCATGGATTTATTTTTCAACATAATTTTTGGACAATAACTCAAAACAGCAGTAACTCAGCAAAAACTCAAAACAATATCCCATAACAAAAAAATGCTACTTAAAACCTCTTGAGGATACGGGAGACGCTAGCGTCTCGAATGGCCAATTTCCAGGTGAAATGCAGAGCGCCAGATTCAAATAAAATACTATAAAATTCGAACTTTCATTAAATCACACATGTAAGATGCTCAATTAAAGCTACATTCGTTGTGAATCCAGCCAATATGTCAGATTTAAAAAATGATTTTTGGCGAAAGCATATGAAGCTATTATCTGATAGCCTGCAACCATCCTCACCAGCAGTAAACAAAGGGGCTAGGCGCTACACAAAAGGCGCTACACAAAATGCTGAAATAAAATATAAAATATGCATTTCCTTTGACGAGCTTCTTTTTTTTGGCACTCCAATATGTCCCATAAACATCACAATTGGTCCTTTTGTACGATTAAATCCGTCCGTATAAATCGAAAATTTCCATTTATAAAGCGCTTTTAATCCAGAAAAAAACAGCTTCGAAAAATGTAACGTCACTACAAAATATTTCAAAAGTTGCCTATAAACTTTGCTAAAATATTTCAAACTACTTTTGTAATACAACGTTAGGTATTTTTAAACGTTAATAATCGATCAAATTGTAGACGGGGCAATCTGTATTCAATACATGAACGAAAAGAAAAAAGCTCTGCTCTTCAAGTCTTGTGCAACTCACAAATGTGTCCCCTGTTCCGAGTTGGCCTACTTCCTGATAAGACAAAGAAATAACCTCAGCCATATTCCAAACACTGGCGACATTGTGTGGAAGCGGTAGGAACTGAAAGTAGGTTCCTATTAGATTTCCAATGTCAAAGACAATATGGGGATGAGAGATGGGAAAAAAAAGAAAACATTTCTGAACAGTTAGTCCTCGGGGTTTTGCCTGCTACATAAATTCTGTTATACTCACAGACATGATTCAAACAGTTTTAGAAACTTCAGAGTGTTTTCTATCCAAATCTATGAATAAAATGCATATCTTATATTCTTGGCATGAGTAGCGAGAAGTTGAAATTGGGCACGCTATTTATCCAAGAGTGAAAATTCTGCCCCCTAGCTTTAAGAGGAAACCAGAAATTACATGATAAATATTCCCTCACCTTTGATGATCTTCATCAGAATGCCCAGGTCCACAATAAATGTTTGTTTTGTTTGATAATGTCCATTATTTATGTCCAAATACCTCCTTTTGTTAGCACGTTTGGTATACATATCCAAAATCTCAATCTGGTCGAGCGTTACTTCGGACAAAAACTTCAAAAAGTTACATTACAGGTCGAAGAAACATTTGAAACTAAGTACAGAATCAATAATTAGGATGTTTTTATCATAAATCTTCAATAAAATTCCAACCGGAGAATACCTTTGTGTCTTGAGGAGCAACGGAACGCAAGTGGATATCATGTGGAATGTGCATGACCAGGAAATGGCTGACTGCCAGACACATGGCTCATTCTGCTCTTATTCAGTCCCACAACAAAGTAGAAGCCTCATTCAAATTTCTATAGACGGTTGACATCTAGTGGAAGCCCTAGGAAGGGCAGCTTCATTCATACTTTATCTCAATGGGATTTCAATAGGAACAGTGTTGAAAATCTACCAACCTCAGATTTCTTACTTCCTGTTTGGATTTCTTCTCAGGTGTTTGCGCGCCATGAGTTCTGGTATACTCACAGACATCATTCAAACAGTTTTAGAAACTTCAGAGTGTTCTCTATCCAATACTAATAATAATATGCATATATTAGCAACTAAGACTGAGGTGCAGGCCATTTACTCTGGGCACCTTATTCATCCAAGCTACTCAATACTGCCCCCCAGCCGTAAAGAACAAATTATTATTGACAATGACGGCCTACCAAAAGGCAAACCCGCTCCTGCGGGGACGGATCTGGGATTAAAATGAATTAATAAAATAAACTATAGGAAAAAACACACATCATGACAAGAGAGACACCACAACATTACATACAAAGAGACTGAAGACAACAACATAGCATGGCAGCAACATATGAAAACACAACATAGTAGTAATACGACATGAACTTTACCATGCTGAAAGGGATATTCAATGTCTATTTCTTTTTTTACCCATCTATCAATAGATGACCTTCTTTGCTTGGCATTCGAAATCCTCACTGGTCTTTGTGGTTGAATCTGTGTTTGAATTCACTGCTAAATTGAGGGACCTTATAGATAATTGTATGTGTGGCATTCATAGATGAGGTAATCATTAGAAAGTCCTGTTAAACACTATTATTGCACACAGAGTGAATCTATGCAACTTATTATGAATTGTTAATCATTTGTTTACTCTTGAACTTACTTGCCATAACAAAGGGGTTGAATACTAATTAACACAATTTTTAAATAATTTGTAACAATCTCAAAAAACATAATTCCACTTTTACATTATGGGGTATTGTTTGTAGGCCAGTGACAAAATACATCTGAATTTGATCCATTTTAAATTCAGGCTGTAACACAACAAAATGTGTAACACGTAAAGTGGTGTGAGTACTTTCTGAAGGCACTGTATCTGTCCACTGTTGTGACTGAGGCAAGGGACAGACAGACTAACAGACAGATGCAGGAGAAGCCATCTTGGATTGTGTTTTCATTATCATACTGACTAGCAGTCAAGAGATGTGTACACTGTTTCTCTTTCTCATCTATATATCTTTCTCTCCTTTTCACTCCCTCTCTTCCTCTTCTCCAGCCTCACTCTCTCCTCCTCTCCTCCTTAATTGTTTATACACATTAACATTCCCCAAATTGCCAGTATTTGGTTCAGGTGACAGGCCTGTAATTTGAAAGCTCAGCCTTCCTTTGCCAGAGGAGTAAGCAATTTAAGCACTGTGCTGAGCCCTAATGTTGGGTTGTCAAAAGGAGCCCGGCCATTCCCCCTATGCTAATCAATCAATGACGCCCTGCAACCTTTTCATCTGTTCAGCTCGGCCGCCAGACCCTAGCTCTGATATATCTATTAACTTACTGTCGGGGGCCGGGCGAAGGGCGCTGCTAGATGAGATTCCTCCAGCCCTGGCATTTGAGGCAGATAAGTAAGCTATCAGGGTGGCGGATAAATAGCAGAGTAAAGATTTGGTCCTGCCCCTGAGAGTGAGGCGACAATGCAGCCGTGGCGAGCCAGATAGCCTTCCTCATTATCCTGCCACACGCCCCTAATCCAAAAAGTTGTTTACCGAGAGAGGAGGCTAGTGTTATCTGCCACCGCCACCGTGTTTTCTGTGTGTGTATTGGGGGGAGGTTTAAAAACGCCCTAATTTGCGCAGTTGGCCGAGACTGATTTATTTTTTTAGACCCTGTCAGAGAGGCCTTCCTTTTTGCAGGGGGTTCTATGTGTGCCTATGTGTTTACCTGTGTGTTAACTTGGAAGATTTAAAATGACATTATTCCAATATAAAATAGAGGATGAATGTTTTGTCGGTCTCTCTATCCTCCCATGTTGTCTTCGGTCAGTCCAGATAAAGAGCTCCTGTCTCTGCCAGACAGAATGATCCTAGACAGTCATTGATTATGGCTGTGTGCTATAACAGCTTGCTGGTTTTGTATAATTTTCATCACGTTTCAGGTAAGACCCAAATGCAGACTGTGTTCAAGTAACAATGTTTATTACAGCATCAGGGGCTGGCAAATGAGAGGTCAAGGCAGGCAGGGGTCGACAATCCATAGTAGTGGCAAAGGCACAGGACGGCAGGCAGACTCAGGGTCAGGTCATGCAGAGGTTGGTAAACCAGAGGATGGGCAAAGGATAATGGGGAAGATGGGTGACACCTGGAGGGGGGTGGAGACAAGCACAAGGACAGGTGAAACAGATCAGGGCGTGACAATTGTTGCTTATTACATGTTATAAAAGATATTACGGTCGTATGTTGATTGGTACTATTTCTCCTTTATCCCCCCCCCCCCCCCCCCCACACACACACACTCTCCACCCTTGTGAAGTCTTTAGAACCCCCCCCCCCCCCCCCCCCCCCCCCTCCACTGCAGTAATCCTGAGAAGCAGTAAACTAGAGGTGTGAGGGGACTGATTGCCAGTTGATCATGCTGAAATACGCTCTTATCCGTTATTGGATCTGAAATAGAGGAGGCTTAAGAATTATCTGAGTCCTCAGTTAATGTGGAGATCATCTGGAGAAAGCTCCGCAAGGTAGGGTTGGGCTGGCCAGATTGCTAACTGGCTGCTATGGTTACCAACAGTCGGCTGGGAGGTGGGAGGGGGGATGTTGTAAGGTGGGGCAAGGCTATGTGTCACTCTTCCCATCTCGTTGACATCTTCTCCTCTATTGTCTACCTACACCTCCTCTCCTCCTTATAATCTCCCCCTCCTCCTCTCATCCTCCTTATAACCTCTCCCTCCTCCTCTCCTCCTCCTTAACCCTCCTCTCCCTCTTTTTCTTTCCTCTTCCTTAACCCTCCTCTTCCTCATCTTCTCATCCTCCTTACACTCTCCTCTCCCTCCTCCTTACACCCTCCTCTCCCTCCACTCCTCCTCTTTACACCCCCCTCCTTACACCCTCCCCTTCCTCCTCCTCTCCTTAACCCTCCTCTCCCTTCTCCTCTCCTCCTCCTTAACCCTCCTCTCCTTACACCCTCTCCACCCTCCTCCTTACTCCCTGCTCCTCTCCTCCTCCTTACACCCTCCTCTCCCTCCTCTATCCACCCTCTCCTCCTCTTCTCCCTCCTCCTTACACCCTCCTCTCCTCCTCCTTACACCCTCTCCCTTGTCCTTACACCCTTCTCTCCCTCCTCCTGTCCTCCTCCTTATCAAAACATATAGGCCTACGGGCTAGGTTACATGAGGTGTTTGACTAAATTTGAAAAAGTTGCAAAAAAAAACCTGTCAACATTGAAGAGGCGACTCCGGGATGCTGTCCTTCTATGCAGATTTCCTCTGTCCAGTGTCTGTTTTTTTGCCCATCTTAATATTTTATTTTAATTGGCCAGTCTGAGATTTGGCTTTTTCTTTGCAACTCTGCCTAGAAGGTCAGCAACCTCTTCACTGTTGACGTTGAGACTGGTGTTTTGTGGGTACTATTTAATGAAGCTGCCAGTTGAGGACTTGTGGGGCATCTGTTTCTCAAACTAGACACTCTAATGTACCTGTCCTCTTGCTCAGCTGTGCACTTGGGCCTCCCACTCATCTTTCTATTCTGGTTAGAGCCCTTAAGTGCTCTTTTGTGACGGGAGTAGTACACAGAGTTGTATCAGATGTTCAGTTGCTTGGCAAATTCTCACATGGAAGCATCATTTCTCAGAACAAGATTAGACTGACGAGTTTCAGAAGATAATTCTTTATTTCTGGCCATTTTGAGCCTGTAATCGAACCCACAAATGCTGATGCTCCAGATACACAACTAGTCTCAAGAAGGCCATGTTTATTGCTTCTTTAATCTGCACAACAGTTTTCAGCTGTGCAAACATAATTCAAAAGGGTAATCTAATGATCAATTAGCCTTTTAAAGTTATAAACTTGGATTACCTAACACAACATGCCATTGGAAAACAGGAGTGATGGTTGCTGATAATGGGCCTCTGTAGGCCTATGTAGATATTCCATGAAACAATCTGCCATTTCCAGCTACATTAGTCATTTACAACATTAACAATGTCAACACTTAATTTCTGATCAATTTGATGTTATTTTAATGTACATAAAACTTGCTTTTCTTTCAAAAACAAGGAAAATTCTAAGTGACCCCAAACTTTTGAGCGGTAGTGTATTCTTAATAATATATGTGTGAAATTAGTTTTGATTTAGAATGGACCATTGTAATGCACCGGTCTCTCTCGAAACAGGGACAGAGGGAAAAAAATACATGTCATCTATGCACTTAAATAGCAAATGGAGGACGTTTTTCCCATGGTTCATGTTCATGCTAGCCAGGTAAGCTATACTCCTTTTGTAAAGAGAAGCAACGTGATTAATATTAGGAAAGTTGATAAGTAAATATAGTAGGCCTAGCCTATAAAAGCTGATGGGATCCTCCTCTTTTGAATCACTCTGTTTTATCACTCAATTGCATAGCCTATAGAAATGTTTTGCAACATTCGCTCATGGGCTCTCATGAAATGTTTGATTCGATTACATTTGCAATGATGTCAGAGTGATTAGAGGGACAATAAAGTGCTAAGTACCAGGTGGTTAGCAAGTTTGGTAGGCTACTAATGACCATCAGCAGCATCAGAGCTTAGAGAAGCCTAATTACCTTGTCTAGTGGAATATGACTGCAATCATGACTCGTGACCACTGGTATGGCGGTAATATGGTCACCTTAACAGCCCTAGGCATAAGTAAAGGCTTTGATTTCTGGTCAGACAGATGTAAATGGAAACATCTACCAGGAAAAGTATTGAAACGTATTAGTAATACATAAATGTGTCATCTGGTAGGTCAAAGCAAGAGTCTGGATAACAATTCTCTCTCTCTCTCTCTCCTTGCTCTCTCTATCTCCCTCTCTCTCGCTCTCTCTCCTTTCTTGCTCTCTCTCCCTCCCTCCCTCTCTTTCTCTCCCTCCCTCCCTCTTCTCTCCCTTTCCAGTTGATGTCACCTCTCGCAGGTCTTAATGACACCTACCCATGAGCCCCCTCTCTTTCCATTTAATGTAACCAGCATTTGCACCCACTGAGCACTGACCGACACTGGACGTTGTTTTTGGTGCAGGTCCGGATAAGCTTTGATTTCAACATCCACAGACATAGATTTTTGGTCTGGTCCGGACTGGCTTTGATTTCAACATCCACAGAGGTTGATTTTTGGTCTGGTCCGGGCTTTATTTGGCCCAAACGTAGACATCCATGATTGGTGACCGGACCAAAATCTGAAATAAATCATAGGTTCAGATTTTGTACGGACCTTATTTGGGAGCTGGGCTCATTAGAATAATAGCCAGTGTGTATAATAATACCCATATATGCCAAGAAGGATATTGCATATGTCTACCTTTGTGTACCTATTCAGGATAAACATGAAGAGAATGACATTCATATCAAGAATTTTGCCTTCATGTGTAGTACAGATTAGCGACTGTAATGTTGTTATCTAAATCCACTTCACCTACTGTCGTTATATAGAATAAAGTCAAGTTTGTCATTTCGTAGCTGACACCCAATTCTTTCTGCAGACTTCTTTGAATCTTAATTTGTAGAAGATATTTCCGTTTTTGGAAAATGTTGCATAGAAAACTGAGGATTTTACAGTAATTATGTTATCAAATATTGCATTTGCACAGTTAAAATGTGTTTTTGTGAAATGTTTAGTGTAAACAAGTAGGTGTTGTTACAAGTAGGTGTTGTGCATAGAGTTGTATGGTTTGTTAAAAGTAGAAATCAATGGGGGTTTTTCCCCATACATTTTAAAGTGTAATTCCGTTAATGTGGAATTGCCCAAATCTTCTGAGATGAGGCAGCTGGCTAGACCTTAGACTGGATAGGTGAGCTGTGTAAGCAATTAACTTCACTAGGGTAGGGGGCAGCATTCGGAATTTTGGATGAAAAGCGTGCCCAGAGTAAACTGCCTGCTACTCAGGCCCAGAGGCTAGGATATGCATATTATTAGTAGATTAGGATAGAAAACACTCTGAAGTTTCTACAACTGTTTGAGTGATGTCTGTGAGTATAACAAAACTCATATGGCAGGTGAGAACCTGGAAGTGGGAAATCTGAGGTTTGTAGTTTTTCAAGTGATTGCCTATCCAATATACTGTGTCTATGGGGTAAGATTGCACTTTCTAAGGCTTCCACTAGATGTCAACAGTCTTTAGAACTTTGTTTCAGGCTTCTAATGTGAATGGGGAGTGAATAAGAGCTGTTTGAATCAGGGTTCTGGCTGAAAGCCGTTCCTTTTCATTTCTAAAGACAAAGGAATTGTCCGGTTGGAATATTATTAAAGATTTATGACAAAAACATCCTAAAGATTGATTGTATACATCGTTTGACATGTTTCTACAAAATGTGATCGAACTTTTTAGATTTTTCGTCTAGACTTTGTGCTCATGCCTTGTGCATTTTGATTACTGGACTAAACGTGCGAACAAAAAGGTGGTATTTGGACATAAATTATGGACTTTATCGAACAAAACAAACA
Organism: Oncorhynchus mykiss; assembly: GCF_013265735.2. NCBI lineage: Eukaryota > Metazoa > Chordata > Actinopteri > Salmoniformes > Salmonidae > Oncorhynchus > Oncorhynchus mykiss. The sequence goes on from NC_048587.1 coordinate 55,635,171, forward strand.
TTTGTTGTCTAACATGGAGACCTGGGAGTGCCATCAGATGAAGATCATCGAAGGTAAGTAATAAATGTTCCTTTTTTCCCAAAATATTTTTTTTGTAGGCGAAATAGCTCCGTTTGTTCTTCACGTTTGGCTGAGAAATCGACCGGAAATTGCAGTGACGAAAACGCAGAAAAATATTCCAACTTAGCTCCGTAATATCAACAAAAACATGGCAAACGTTGTTTATAATCAATCCTCAAGGTGTTTTTCAAATATCTATTCGATAATATATCCGTCGGGACAATTAGTTTTTCAGTAGGACCGATTGGAATAATGGCTACCTCTGTATTTTACGCGAGAGTCACTCTGGGAGCCATCAGGTGACCACTTGCGCAATGTTGCCGCTTACGGGTATTCTTCAACATAAATGCGTAAAACTACGTCACAATGCTGTAGACACCTTCGGGAATATGGAGAAAGAGTAATCTGGTTGATAGCCCATTCACTGTTCAATAGGGACGCATTGGAACGCAGCGCTTTCAAAACGTGAGGCACTTCCGGATTGGATTTTTCTCAGGCTTTCGCCTGCAACATCAGTTCTGTTATACTCACAGACAATATTTTTACAGTTTTGGAAACTTTAGAGTGTTTTCTATCCTAAGCTGTCAATTATATGCATATTCTAGCATCTTGTCCTGACAAAATATCTCGTTTACTACAGGAACGTTATTTTTCCCCCCAAAAAATTACTGCCCCCTAGTCACAAAAGGTTAATATCTATAATCTTTATGATTATTTATCTTCATGGTTGTACAGTCACCTCAAATAAAACTGTGAAAGACCTCGGCGTTACTCTGGACCCTGATCTCTCTTTTGACGAACATATCAAGACTGTTACAAGGACAGCTTTTTTCCATCTAAGAAACATTGCAAAAATCTGAAACTTTCCGTCCAAAAATTATGCAGAACAATGTATCCATGCTTTTGTCAGTTCTAGGTTAAACTACTGCAATGCTCTACTTTCTGGCTACCCGGATACAGCATTAAATAAACCTCAGTTAGTGCTAAACACGGCTGCTAGAATCTTGACTAGAACCAAAAAATGTGATCAAATTATTCCATTGCCAGCCTCTCGACACTGGCTTCCTCTTAAACTTCTTATGGCTGCAGGGGCAGTATTCAGTAGCTTGGATGAAAGGTTTCCAAAGGTGCCCAGAGTAAATGGCCTGCTCCTCATTCCCAGTTGCTAATATATGCATATTATATTGATGTGGACACCAAGTAATTTGAAGCTCTCAACCTGCTCCACTAGAGCCCCATCGATGAGAATGGGGGCATGCTCAGTGCTCCTTTTGCTGTAGTCCACAGTAATCTCCTTAGTCTTGGTTACGTTGAGGGATCGGTTGTTATTCTGGCACCACCTAGCCAGGTCTCTGACCTCCTCCCTATAGGCTGTCTCGTCGTTGTCGGTGATCAGGCCTACTACTGTTGTGTCGTCTGCAAACTTAATGATGGTGTTGGAGTCGTGCCTGGCCATGCAGTCGTGGGTGAACAGGGAGTACAGGAGGGGACTGAGCACGCACCCCTGGGGGGCTCCAGTGTTGAGGATCAGCGTGGCAGATGTGTTGCCACCTACCCTCACCACCTGGGGGTGTTAGAGGATGAGTGTGTGAGTGGGAGAGTGTGAGTGTGTGTATGTGTATGTCTGTCTTTACCTCTGTGTTAATGATTGGTTTACGTGTCCTCTTTGATGTCCTAGAATTCTCTGGGTGGGTTGCGTAACACATATATCAGGAGTGATAATGAGTCCTCTCTATACAGTAAACGTTGGATCTACATTCTGACCACAGGGCGGGCAGTGGATGAGCTGATCTTCCTGAACCTCCCTGTGCCACATGAGAGACTAACTCGTAATGGCTAAAATTCATTAATCTTCTGCAGTGGGACATGCTGCCGATTGTGTTCCCCATATGCCCAGGTCCCATAACACCTCTCACAATGTTGGTAATTTAATGTTACGAATAAAGAGAGAGAGGTGTTGTGGAGGGTGATTTGCGGGTGAAACGTGGCGGATGAAGAGTTTAGTGTGAATACAGGCCAGTGTAGGGCAGAGCAGACTCTACAACCCCCACAGCTCCTTTTCTCATCTTGTAATTGAAGGTGAGAAAGGATTGAATTATCATCAGGAAGAGAGTAATCTGGTCTCACCCCATGATCCGCTCATTTCCCCGAGTGCTTCTCGACCTGGGACAAACACACGCGTGCAAACTCACACAATCACACACAGGCATACACACACACACACACAGACACACACACACAAACTATGGGGAGTGTGTGTTCTGTTCCCCCAGGATAGGCCACACACGCACACACAGACACACACACACACTCTCTCCCCTCTACAATCTCCCACGGCTGTTAGTGTTATTGGAGTGAAGGATTAGCCATCAGATTCCACATATGCTTTAGTAATGCCTCAATCAATGCTTTTCTACTTAGCTCACACACACACACACACACACACACACACACACACACACACACACACACACTGGCGCCGACAGAGATGGCCGCCTCGCTTCACGTTCTTAGGAAACTACGCAGTATTTTGCTTTTTTATGTATTATTTCCTACACTGTTAGCCCAGGAAATCTTAAGTCTTATTACATACATCCTGGAGGAACTATTGGATATAAGAGCAACGTCAACATTATCGCCCAGGAATACAACTATCCTGAAGCGGATTCTCTGTTTGGACCACCACCCAGGACAACGATCGGATCCCAGTAGGCGACCCAAAACAACGGCGACACAGAAGGGGCAGACGGAGCGGTCTTCTGGTCAGGCTCCGAAGACGGGGACATCGCCCACCACTCCCGAGTATACTACTCGCCAATGTCCAGTCTCTTGACAAATAGGTAGAACGTAATTCGAGAAAGGGTTACCTTCCAGAAAGACATCAGAGATTGTAACAATCTCTGTTTCACGGAAACATGGCTCAATTCGGATACGTTATCAGAGACGGTTCAGCCAACCGGTTTCTTCACGCATTGCGCAGACAGAAACAAACATCTCTCAGGTAAAAAGAAGGGCGGGGGTGTATGCCTTGTGATTAACGAGTCGTGGTGTAATCATAAAAATATACAGGAACTCAAGTCCTTTTGTTCACCTTTTGTTCACCTTCACCAGAATTCCTTACGATCAAATGCCGACCGCATTATCTACCAAGAGAAATCTCTCCGATTATAATCACAGCCGTGTATACCCCCCCAAGCAGACACCTTGACGGCACTGAAAGAACTTCATTGGACACTATGTAAACTGGAAACCACTAATCCTGTGGCTGCATTTATTGTAGCCGGGGATTTTAACAAGGCTAATCTGAAAACAAGGCTCCCTAAATTTGATCAGCATATCGAATGCGTGACCCGGGCTGGCAAAACCCTGGATCATTGCTACTTTAATTTCCGCGATGCATACAAAACCCTCCCTCGCCCTCCTTTCGGCAAATCTGACCATGACTCCATTTTGTTGCTCCCAGCCTATAGACGGAAACTAAAACAGGAAACACCTGTGCTCAGCTCTGTTCAACTCTGGTCAGACCAATCTGATTCAACACTTCAAGATTGCTTCGATCACATGGACTGGGAAATGTTCCGGATAGCATAGAACAACATTATTGATGTTTACGCTGATTCGGTGAGCGAGTTTATTAGTAAGGGAACACCCCCCTGAAATGTACAAAAAATGAATAGGAACATATTAGCACCGTACGAAACATATACACGGTGTCCAATATTGCTCAATTGGACGTTGTTTCATTCAAAGTTGATTGCAAATGCCATATGTCAAATGCCAAGTGTAACACTGCAAAAATCCAAAAGATGGCGAGTGCGCTCCACCGTAATTTTTCACATTGCAAATGTAACACAAGTCAAGACCCAAGAGTAAAATTTTGAAAAAATGTTAAAAAAAATTCAAAAACTTATCACCCCCTTAAAAAAGTGCTTTCTGGACCATTTTTCAAATGTCTTTTTTTATTGTCGATTACACGTGTAAGAACTGTATGAATATACTTTTGTCAAATTTAATTATTAGAATTATTATTATTTTTTTTTTACTTGTCCATAAGGCATATGTTTTGTTAATTTGTGTCACGAATCCCGCCAAAGATGGTGCCTCTTCCTGTTCGGGCGACGCTCGGCGGTCGTCGTCGCCGGCCTACTAGCTGCCACCGATCCCCTTTTCTGTTTCATTTAGTTTTGTCTGATTAGTTTCACCTGTTTCTTGTTTGGGTTTTGTTTTGGGCTTTTTAAACCCGGTAGGCCCGTCGGCTTTTGTGCGGGCTTGTTTTTCTGTTTATGGTGTGTGAATATTTTGTGGATTCCATTTTTCCGAACAGTTTTGTCCTGTTTGTTGAACTGGGTATTTATGCGCCCTTGTGAGTGTGGCGTGACTGTCTCTCTGTTTTTTGGAATTAAAAGATCCACGTCTTTGAAATACCTTGCTCTCTGTGCCTGACTCCTCCACCCACTACTTCTAGAAGCCATTACATAAGCCCGCACCACTATGGAGTTAGCAGGAGCAGCGACCACCCCTCTTCCATCGATGGAGGAGCGCGTCCTCCATCACACAGCCGTCCTCCATCGTATTGGTTCGGCAATGGACCTGATGATGGAGAGGATGGAGCGATGGGAGAGGAGTGGTCTCCCGACATCCACCCCAGCTCCCCCACAGACGACGCAATCCACTCCTCCTCTGACGGCATCCGGTCCCAGCGCGTTGCGTCTCGCGCCCCCGAGGGAGTACGATGGAGCGGCGGCTGGGTGCCAGGGATTTTTGCTCCAGGTAGAGCTCTACCTGGCTACCGTTAGTCTGACTCCCTCGGGTGAAGAGAGTGTGAGCCTCCTCATCTCCTGCTTGACGGGTAGTGCCCTGGAATGGGCCAACGCTGTCTGGAATGGCCCAAACTCTGCTCGGGACCACTACCCGTGAGCAACTGTTTCACCTCAGACAGGAGATGAGGAGCGCGCAAGACTTCGCCTTGGAGCTCTGGACCTTGGCCGCTGTGTGGGGTGGAATGACCGGGCCCTGATGGACCACTACCGGTTCAGCCTCCAGGAGGACGTCCGCAGGGAGCTAGCTTATCGGGACACCACACTCTCCCTCGATGAGCTCATAGACTTGTCGATCCAGCTGCCCGCGGGCGTTCAGAGGGGGTCCTGCCAATTCCACCTCCCAGCCCTCGTGCTCCAACTCCAGTGGAGTTGGGAGGAGCTGCATCGAGGGGGACCGGAGGAGGAGGCTCCTCCTGCACCTACTGCGGGTGGAGAGGACACACTTCGGACCGGTGCTGGAGAAGTCCGTCTGGGAGTCAAAATGGCAGGCGGAACACTTCTCGGCCACTCCAGGTGAGTAAGCACCAAACTCACCCAGAGCTCCCTGTTGGTCACATGTTTTATTTATTTTTTCCTTGCGTTTCTTCCCTCTCTCCAGCATAAGGCACTAGTCGATTCAGGCGCAGCTGGGAGTTTTATGGATCGCGGACTCGCCCGTAGGTTTGGGATTCCGTTGGTGCCGATAGACCCACCCTTCCCCGTGCACTCCTTAGATAGCCGACCGTTAGGGTCAGGGCCGGTCAGGCAGGCTACGGTTCCGCTAGACATGGTAACGCACGGGGATCATAGGGAGCGGATCAGTTTCTTACTTATCGATTCACCTGCGTTTCTAGTGGTGTTGAGGGTTCCCTGGCTGGCTATTCACAATCCCCTCATTTCCTGGAGACAGGGGGCTCTTCAGGGGTGGTCAGAGGAGTGTTCAGGTAGGTGTATAGGAGATTCCATCGGTGCCACATCGGTGGAGTCCAGACCAGGTTTTCCACTGTGCGCATTCCCTCAGAATATGGCAATTTGGCTATCGCTTTTTGTAAAAAAAAAAAAGGCGACCAAATTACCACCCCATCGACGGGGGGATTGCCTGATAAACCTCCAGGAGAACGCTGCACTTCCCAGGAGTCACAGGAGGAGACGTTGGCTATGGAGACATATGTCATGGAATCTCTGAGACAGGGGTACATTCGGCCCTCCGTGTCAGGAGGGAGGACTGCGTCCGTGCATTGATTATCGAGGTCGAAATTTGATCACAGTGGGGTTTAGTTATCCGCTACCTCTCATCGCTACGGCGGTGGAATCATTCCACGGAGCGCGTTTTTTCACGAAACTGGACCTCAGGAGCGAGTATAATCTGGTGCGTGTTCGGGATGGAGACGAGTGGAAAACTGCGTTTAGTACCACATCAGGCCATTATGAGTACCTCGTCATGCCGTATGGGTTAAAGAATGCTCCAGCATTCTTTCAATCCGTTGTATATGAGATTCTCAGGGACCTGCGCGGGCAGAGGGTGGTGGTGTACATTGATGACATCTTGATTTATTCCGCCACACGCATGTCACCCTGGTGCACAAGGTACTTGGGCGACTGCTGGAGCATGTGGCTGAGAAATGTGTGTTCTCCAAACGAACTGTTTCCTTCCTGGGTTATCGCATTTCCACCTCGGGGGTGGTGATGGAGTGTGACTGCGTTAACGCCGTGCGTAATTGGCCGACTCCGACCACGGTAAAGGAGGTACAGCGGTTTTTAGGGTTTGCCAATTACTACCGGAGGTTTATCCGGGGTTTTGTCCAAGTGGCAGCTCCTATTACCTCACTGCTGAAGGGGGAGGCCGGTGCGTTTACGGTGGTCGGCCGAGGCAGACGGAGCTTTCAACCGGTTGAAGGCGCTGTTTACTGACGCGCCCGTGTTGGTGCATCCGGACCCCTCGTTAGCGTTCATAGTGGAGGTGGATGCGTCCGAGGCTGGGGTTGGAGCCGTGTTGTCACAGCGCTAGGGCACGCTACCGAAGCTCCGCCCCTGCTCTTTCTTTTTCGAAGAAGCTGGGTCCGGCTGAGCGGAACTATGATGTGGGGGACCGGCAGTTGTTAGCTATGGTAAAAGCCCTGAAGGTGTGGAGACACTGGCTTGAGGGGGCTAAGCACCCTTTCCTCATCTGGACTGACCACCGCAATCTGGAGTACATCTGGGTGGCGAGGAGACTGAATCCTCGTCAAGCTAGCTGGGCCATGTTCTTTACCCGATTCAGATTTACGATATCTTATAGACCAGGTTCCCTCAACACTAAGGCCGACGCGCTGTCCCGTCTCTATGACACTGAGGATCGGTCCATCGATCCTACTCTCATCCTTCCATCTTCTAGGCTGGTGGCTCTGGTGGTATGGGAGGTGGACGCAGACAAGAGGGCGAGCGTTGCGGTTGGAACCTGCGCCTTCACAGTGTCCTACCTGTCTCAGGTACGTGCCGCTTGGTGTCCGTGATCAATTGATTCGGTGGGCTCCCACCCTACCCTCTTCAGGTCATCCAGGGATTGCGAGGACAGTGCGGGGTCTTAGAGGAAAATACTGGTGGCCCACCTTAGCCAAGGACGTGAGGCTCTATGTCTCCTCCTGTATGGTGTGCGCCCAGAGTAAGGCTCGTAGGCACCTGCCTAGAGGGAAACTACAGGCCCTCCCAGTTCCACAACGGCCCTAGTCTCATTTGTTGGTGGACTTTCTTACTGTTCTTCCCCCGTCTCAGGGGAACACTACCATTCTGGTCGTTGTGGATCGGTTCTCTAAGTCCTGCCATCCCCTCCCATTGCCTGGTCTCCCTATGGCCCTACAGACTGCGGAGGCTCTATTTACCCATGTCTTCCGGCACTATGGGGTGCCAGAGGACATCGTATCTGATTGCGGTCCCCAGTTCACATCCCGAGTTTGGAGGGCATTTATGGAACGTCTGGGGGTCTCGGTCAGCCTGACCTCTGGTTATCACCCTGAGAGTAATAGGCAGGTGGAGAGAGTGAACCAGGAAGTGGGTAGGTTTCTGCGTTCGTATTGCCAGGACCGGCCAGGAGAATGGGTGAGGTACTTCCCATGGGCGGAGTAGGCCCAGAACTCACTCTGTCACTCCTCCACGAACATGTCGCCATTCCAATGCGTGCTGGGCTACCAGCCGGTCCTGGCTCCGTGGCATCAGAGTCAGACCGAAGCTCCTGCGGTGGAGGAGTGGGTACAGCGCTCTAGGGAGACCTGGAGGGCAGTCCAGGATGCTCTCCTTCAGGCCGGTGGACGGCAGAAGAAGAGCGCTGACCGCCACCGCAGTGAGGCCCCTGTGTTCGCACCAGGGGGCAGGGTCTGGCTATCGACCTGAAACCTGCCCCCCCGCCTGCCCTGCCTGAAGCTGGGGCCGCAGTGTGTGGGGCCATTTAAAGTCCTGAGGAGGATAAACGAGGTGTGTTATAGATGCAGGAGGTCCCTCCTCCCCCTTTGGACATCGAGGGGTCCCCGGCGTACACGGTACAAGCTATTCTGGACTCGAGACGCCGGGTGAGGGGCCTGCAGTACCTCGTGGACTGGGAGGGGTACGGTCCGGAGGAGAGGTTCTGGGTACCGGTGGGGGATATTTTGGATCCATCGCTACTAAGGGAGTTCCATCGCCTCCCTCCGGATCGCCCTACGCCTCGCCCTCCGGGTCGCCCTCGCGCTGCGGGAGCCGCGCGTCAGAGGGGGTACTGTCACGAATCCCGCTGAAGTTGGTGCCTCTTCCTGTTCGGGTGGCGCTCGGCGGTCGTCGTCGCCGGCCTACTAGCCGTCACCGGTCCCCTTTTCTGTTTCATTTAGTTTTGTCTGATTAGTTTCACCTGTTTCTTGTTTGGGTTTTGTTTTAGGCTATTTAAACCCGGTAGGCCCGCCGGCTTTTGTGCGGGCTTGTTTTTATGTTTATGGTGTGTGAATATTTTGTGGATTCCATTTTTCCGAACAGTTTCATCCTGTTTGTTGGACTGGGTCTTTATGTGCCCTTCTGTGTGTGGCGTGACCATCTCTCGGTTTTTGGAATTAAAAGATCCACATCTTTGAACTACTCTGCTCTCTGCGCCTGACTTCTCCAGCCACTACTTCTAGAAGCCGTTACAATTTGCAATATGATTTAATAGGAAGTCAAAAGTTGAAAATTTGATTTTTTTTTCAAAAACTTATCGCCACCTTAAAAAAGTTCTTTCTGGACTGTTTCATGAAATTTTATCGATTTTTGGGTCAATTATACGTGTATAAAAACTGCATGAACATACTTTTGTCATATTTGATTATCGTAAAAAAATGTTTTTACTTGTCCATAAGGCACATGTTTTGTCCATTTGTAATATGATTTCATTGGAAGTCACAGTCAAAAGTTACTTTTTTTTTTTTGGGGGGGGGGGGGGGGGGGGGGAGGCAAATGCCATAAGAAATGACCAAATGCAATATGAAAGATTTGAAAGTGCTAAATCAGGATGTTATGTCCATTTGCCATGTACGATCAATGGAAGTCGGTTTACAAACCCAAAAGTCAGTGAACCATGTCAGAAAGGCATTTATACTGCCAAAATTATATATAGCACAATGTTTAGCAATGAATCAACCTAAATGGTCTATTTGTCATGTATGATGAGGGAGAAGTTGGACTGTTGTTTTTTTAACGATGTTTTGAAAAACGTCCATAAAGATATTGGATGGACACAGGTGGGGGGTGCTCCCTACCCAACCGTGGACCCCTTGCTACCCCGTAATGGCATTTAAACCCATTTTTAAAATGTGCTCCTGGTAACCTGTTCCAATCACCATGTGCACGGCTGTGCATTTGCAATATGTTTCAATGTGCATTTACCATCACGAATTTGACATGCCCAAAAATACTGCAGAAATGCAAAATTGACTGGCCTGATGAACTCGGAATGGCCGGGCACTGTGAATTATGGGCCTGCTCTGAAATATGTGATAGTTGGCTTCTAAACGAGTTGGAAAAAGTGGGTTTGGTGTCAGATGGTATCAGTTTGGTGTCAGAATGACATATAATTGACTGATGGACACTGACTTGCTAGTTGACTTTTGTACATTTGCAATATGTTTAAACAGAGAGGGACCATCACCAAAATGTCATTCTGAATTCAACACTAAAAATGGCATCACCATAGTCTCCAGACCGTGTTGAGTTCAACGAGACGCCCTGCTTGACCGTAGCTCGCTCTGAGTGCAGCGACCGTGAAAAAAGTAGGCCCAAAATGAAGCCTGGCCCTAAATTTAATTTGCTTTTGGGTGAGAGTGAGATAACCGTTAGGGTGAGAAGCACAAAAGCGACCTCAGGTACGTTCCTGAGGTCCTCCCGATATGTGCAAGCCTAACCTTGACCGTGTGGCATTAACACTTAACAGTAAATCAGTTTCAGAGTTTTTTGATCTCACAGATTACAATGACATCTCTTCTTATAGGAATACTTTGCCTGCTCCCCTAAATTCCAGAACAAACACCTTTGTAAATGCAACCTAGAGCCTATGTGGGTTGACATCTGCTAATCATGTGTATGCGACCAATAACATTTGATTTGACACACACACACACACACACACACGCACGCACACACACACACACTTCAAACCAAACGTAAAAATGTTCTACAGAGTACCAGACTACAGGACAAAACATTTTAAAACACAATACACATTATAAGGATGCCCTCTTCCGCTTCCAAAGTGGTGTGATGCAGGCACTTGGTAAATTGTAGCATCTCTGGCGGTCAACGGGTTCATCAGGAGACAAGCAGAGTCTATTTGAGGGGTGAGGAGCGAGCATATCTGTTTTTAATAGGAGAGGAAAATGTGGACATTTTATCAATAGGCATTATTAAATCCTCCTTGGTTGAGCTAATCTTTGTGCCACTGGTGCAGGGAGAGACGAGCTGTGTCGGCCCTGAGAGGTGGAGAGAGGCTGCCTGTAAGCTGCTTATTAAATTGACTGCCTTTTCTCTCTTTCTATCTCTCTCTCTCTCGCTCTCTTTTAAATTCTCTGTCTATCAAGAACACTGCAAGATGAACAAACATAGACACAGACAAACACACACAAACACACACACACACACACACACACACATACAGGCCAGCACACTCAAACGCACATTTGCACTTACGCATGGATGCACACAAAGAAACACACACACACACACCTCGCAAGGATGCCGGCCCAGACTGCATCACTAGCCGCGTCCCCAGAGCATGCGCTGTCCAGCTGGCTAGTGAGTTTATGGACATATTCAATCAATCCCTATCCCAGTCCGCTGTTCCCAAGTGCTTCAAGAGGGTCACCACTGTTCCTGTTTCCAAGAAAGCTAAGGTAACTGAGCTAAATGACTATCGCCCCATAGCACTCACTTCCGTCATCATGAAGTGCTTTGAGAGATTAGTCAATGACATTATCACCTCCACCCTACCTGACACCCTAGACCCACTCTAATTTGCTTACCGCCCAAATAGGTCCACAGACGACGCAATCGCAATCATGCTGCACACTGCCCTAACCCATCTGGACAAGAGGAATACCTATGTAAGAAAGCTGTTCATCGATTACTGCGCAGCATTTAACACCATAGTACCCTCCAAACTCGTCATTAAGCTCAAGACCCTGGGTCTCAACCCCGCCCTGTGCAACTGGGTCCTGGAATTTCTGACGGGCCGCCCCCAGGGTGTGAGGGTAGGAAACAACATCTCCACCCTGCTGATCCTCAACACTGAGGCCCCACAAGGGTGCGTTCTCAGCCCTCTCCTGTACTCCCTGTTCACCCGTGACTGCATCGCCATGCACGCCTCCAACTCAATCATCAAGTTTGCAGAAGACACTACAGTGGTAGGCTTGATTACCAACAATGACGACACGGCCTACAGGGAGGAGGTGAGGGGACTCAGAGTGTGGTGTCAGGAAAATAACCTCACACTCAATGTCAACAAAACGAAGGAGATGATCGTGGACTTCAGGAAACAGCAGAGGGAGCACCCCCCTATCCACATCGACGGGACAGTACTCAAAATATAAAAGGGGAACAATTGCGTTATGGTGAGGATAGCCGTAATGTGAGGATAGCCGTGCTGCAAGCCCAGCTTCAGACGCAATCATTAGGCATGTGTAATTTCAGTGTAGGAAAGGATGGAACAGCTTCTGTGCCACCAATAAGTACAGATAGTAGTTTATATCCCCTCGCACAGTCCCCGTAGCCAGATAATGTTCTCATGGCTTCTGGAAGGAAATGCTGTAGGAATGCTCAACCGGTGTCACTCATTTAGCGGAAAAAAACGTTCAACTGGTTCTCCCCACTAATCAACAAGTTGGAGTCAGAGGCCGAGCCTTCTCTGGTTAGGCAAACTAAACATGGTGGTGTTCACCTTAACAATCTCACTGGAATAAAGACCTCCTCCATTCCTGTCTTATTATTCCTTACACTTACTTATTGCAAAAGATTGTGATATCTCACATCTCAAAATAAACACTTAATGTTAGATCCCTCACTTCCAAGGCAGTCATGGTCATTGAACTAATCACTGATCATAATCTTGATGTGATTGGCCTGACTGAAACAAGGCTTAAGCCTGATGCATTTACTGTGTTAAATGAGGCCTCTCCTCCTGGTTACGTGACCATACCCCCCGCGTATCCCGCAAAGGCGGAGGTGTTGTACATTTACAAAAATAAAGAGATGACAAGCCTCCTGGGCCGTATACAGCGTTCCTCAATGAGTTCCCTGAATTCCTATCAGACCTTGTAATCATGGCAGATAATATTCCGATTTTTGGTGACTTTAATATTCACATGGAAAAGTACACAGACCCACAAGGCTTTTGGAGCCATCATCGACTCAGTAGATTTTGTCTAACATATCTCAGGACCTACTCACTGCCACAGTTGTACTCTGGACCTAGTTTTTTCCAGTGGAATATATATTGTGGATCTTAATGTTTTTCCTCATAATCCTGGACTGTTGGACCACCATTTTATTGCATTTGCAATCGCAACAATTAATCTGCTCAGACCCCAACCAAGGATCATCAAAAGCCGTGCTATACATTCTCAGACAAACCCAAGATTCCTAGATGCCCTTCCAGACTCCCTCCACCTACCCAAGGATGTCAGAGTATAACAATCGGTGAACCACCTAACTGAGAAACTCAATTTAACTTTGCTTACAGCTTTGGGCTGACATCCCGTTACTGGGATGATTTTACAACAGCCAGTGAAAGTGCAGGGCGCCAAATTCAAAACATCAAACTTTTGTTACGGATACAAGTATCCTGTGTGTGTATCCTGTGTGTTTTTCTTTTCTCTCCTTCTCCCCTCACAGGTGAAAATCATCACTCCCCAATCAGTCACCAATCATCAATCAGAAGATACACCTCCTCCTGTTTCCTACCCAATCCTTTCCCTTTGTTTAAAAACCCTGTCAGTTGTTTGCTGTGGAGCACAATCTCTCTGTAAATTCCATGTCTGTAGGTCTCTCTGTTTCACTCTCTCTTTGTGTATTGACCTCTCTTTTGTTTGAGCACCTCCATAGCACTTTGTCATCACCTGTGAGTATTGTTTTGGTTATGGTGTTTGTTTGTTTGCTTGCTGGTGGGAAAAGGGGAAACCAAGACAAGTCGCCCATGGGCATACACTACCCGTAGGTAGACTTTGTTAAATACACTAGTTAGAACTGGGCGGACCACCCACTGTATTTTTGGTTAGTTAGTTAGCTGTTGTTAAAGTAGGTTAGTCTAGCCCAGGGGTGTTTTTGAATATTATTATGTATTTCCTTGGGTCCAGCTCAGCCCTTTTCCTGTTCTCCCCATTACCGTGTGTTTTACAATAAACCCTGAGTTTGACGGTAGATTTCAGTTGTCGTGGTTATTTCGTTCACACTTTTACTTTGTCACTATTATAAATTGCATGAGTTATGTTACGGGTCTCATTACCATCCCCCCCCTAGACTGTCGGACCAAAAGGGATTCGTAACAACTCATGATTAAAATTCCTCAACATACATGTATTTTATACCATTTCAAAGGTAATCTTGTTGTTATTCCCACCAGTGTCCGATTTCAAATATACTTTACAGCAAAAGCACCACAAACGATTGTTAGGTCACCACCAAACCACAACACAGCCATTTTTTTCCAGCCAAAGATAGCAGTCATAAAAAGCACAAATAGAAAAAATGTTTCACTAACCTTTGATCTTCTTCAGATGACACTCATAGGACTTCATTTTACACAATACATGTATGTTTTGTTTGATAAAGTTCATATATCAAAATATGAGTTTACATTGGCGCGTTACATTCACTAGTTCCAAAAACATCCAGTGATTTTGCATAGCCACATCATTCAACAGAAATACTCATCATAATGTAAATAATACAAGTTATTCACATGGAATTATAAATATACCTCTCCTTAATGCAACCGCTGTGAATGATTTCAAAAAAACTTTACGGACTAAGCAAACCATGCAATAATCTGAGACGGTGCTCAGAAAAATAGTCAAAATAGATGCCATGTTGCCGTCAACATAAACATGATAAATATTCCCTTACCTTTGATCTTCATCAGAAAGTACTCCAGGAATCCCAGGTCCACAAATGTTTGTTTTGTTCGATAATGTCTGTTATTTATGTCCAAATACCTCCTTTTGTTAGCGCGTTTGGTATGCATATCCAAACGCTCATTCTGGTCTGCATTACATCGGACAAAAACTTCAAAAAGTTATTACAGGTCGAAGAAACATTTCAAACTAAGTACAGAATCAATCATTAGGATGTTTTTAACATATAGCTTCAATAAAGTTCCAACCAGAGTATTTCTTTGTCTTAATGAGCAATGGAACGCAAGTGGATACCATGAGGAATGCGCGTGGTCAGAAAATGGCTGACTGCCAGTCACCTGATACATTCTGCTCTCATTCAGTCCCACAACACAGTAGAAGTCTCATTCACATGTCTGTAGACAGTTGACATCTAGTGGTAGCCCTAGGAAAAGCAACATCATTAATATGTCAAAGGGATTTCAATGGGAACTGTGAATGCATACCAAGCTCAGACTTCCTGTTTTGATTTCTCCTCAGGATTTTGCCTGCCATATGAGTTCTGTTACAGTCGCAGACATCATTCAAACAGTTTTAGAAACTTTAGAGTGTTTGCTATCCGATACTAATAATAATATGCATATATTAGCAACTGGGACTGAGGAGCAGGCTGTTTACTTTTGGCAACTTATTCATCCAAGCTACTCAATACTGCCCCCCAGCCATAACACGTTTTAATACCCTAGATGCAGTCACACCCCTAAAAACAACAAATATTTGTTATAAGAAACTAGCTCCCTGGTATACAGAAAAAACCCAAGCCCTGAAGCAAGCTTCCAGAAAATTGGAATGGAAACGGCGCTTCAACAAACTGGATTTTTTTTCAATTAGTTTGGAATATAGTGGAATATCGAAGAGCCCTCACTGCTGCTCGATCATCTTATTTTTCCAAATTAATTGGGGAGAATAAGAACAAACGTATTTTTTATACTGCCGCAAAGCCAACTAAAAAGCAACATTCCCCAAGAGAGGATGGCTTTCACTTCAGCAGCGATAAATTCATAAACCTCTTTGATGAAACGATCATGATCATTATTAAGCAAATAACAGACACCTTTTTAAACTTCACTAGGGTAGGGGGCACTATTTTCACCTCTGGATGAAAAGCGTGCCCAAAGTAAACTGCCTGCTACTCAGGCCCAGAAGCTAGGATATGCATATAATTGGATTTGGATAGAAAACACTGTAAAGTTTCCAAAACTGTTAAAATAATGTCTGTGAGCAAAACAGAACTGATTTTGCAGGCGAAGACCTGAGAAAAATCCATCCAGGATATGAGATTTTTTTATGTTTGTAGTTTTCTATTGAATGCCAATAGATTATCCATTGAATTAGGACTCGAATTGCACTTCCTATGGCTTCCACTAGATGTCAACAGTCTTTAGAAATTGTTTCAGGCTTGTTTTCTGAAAAATTAGGGAGTAAGACAGCTCTGAATGAGTGGACCCTACAGTGTCCCAGAGCTTTTTCATGCGCACGACCGAGAGTGTGCCTTTCTTGTTTACCTTTTTATATTGACGACTTTATTGTCCGGTTGAAATATTATTGATTATTATGACTTAAAACAACCTAAAGATTAATTATAAACATGGTTTGACATGTTTCTACAAACTTTATGGATACTATTTGGATTTTTAGTCTGCCTGTTGTGACTGCGTTTGAGCCTGTGGATTACTGAACAAAACGAGCAAACAAAACCGAGGTTTTTGGATATAAACATGGACTTTATCAAACAAAACAAACATTTATTGAGTAAATGGGAGTCTTGTGAGTGCAACCATATGAAGATCATCAAAGGCAAGTGATTAATTGTATCACTTTCTGACTTGTGTAACTCTACTTGACTGGTTACTGTTTGTAATGATTTGTCTGCTGGGTGCTGTTCTCAGGTAATCGCATGGTACGCTTTCGCCGTTGAGCCTTTTGAAAATCTGACACCATGGTTGGATTAACAATAAGTTCATCTTTAAACTAATGTATAAGACTTGTATGTTTTATGAATTTTTATAATGAATATTTCTGTTTTTGAATTTGGCGCTCTGCAATTTCACTCGATGTTGGCCAGATGGGAAGCTAGCATCCCATGTACCCTAGTGAGGTTAAATCTGCGTATATTTCTCCAAGCTCAGTTGTCTGAGTCTGCACAACACTGCCAGGACCTAGGATCAAGGGAGACATCAAATCTCTTGGCACATTGATGAAAATTGTCATGGCCTCTAAACCTTCAAGCTGCATACTGGACCCTATTCCAACTAAACTACTAAGCTGCTTCCTGTGCTATGTTGAACATAATAAATATCTCCCTATCCACCGGATGTGTACCAAACTCACTAAAAGTGGCAGTAATAAAGCCTCTCTTGAAAGAGCCAAACATTGATCCACCAAATATAAAAACCTCTTAGCCTATATCGAATCTCGCATTCCTCTCAAACATTTTTGAAAAAGCTGTTGCGCAGTGACTCACTGTGGCTCCTGAAGACTACCAATGTATTTGAAATGCTTGAGTCTGGTTTTAGACCCCATCATAGCACTAAGACTGCACTCGTGAAGGTGGTAAATTAGGCTCTGCATCTGTCCTCCTTCTCCAAGACCTTAGTGCTGCTTTTGATACAATTGATCACCACATTATTTTGGAGAGATTGGAAACACAAATTGGTCTACATGGACCAGTTCTGGCCTGATTTAGATCTTATATGTTTGACTCTGTACTTTGTCCTCTGACAAATCGACTGTACATTCCGGTGTTCCTCAAGGCTCTGTTTTAGGAATTCTATTGTTTTCACTATATATTTTACCTCTTGGTGATGTCATTAGGAAACATCATGTTAACTTTCACTGGTATGCGGACGATACACTTCAATGAAACATGGTGAAGCCTCAAAATTGCCCTCCCTGGAAGCCTGTTTCAGACATAAGGAAGTGGATGGCGGCAAATGTTTTACTTTAAAACGCGGACAAAACAGAGATGCTACTTCTATGTCCCAAGAAACAAAGATATATTCTGTTGGATTTGACAATTAATCTTGATGGTTGTACAGCCATCTCAAATAAAACTGTGAAGGACCTCTGCGTTACTCTGGACCCTGATCTCTCCTTCGACGAACATATCAAGATTGTTTCATGGACAGCTTTATTCCATCTCAATAACATTGCAAAAATCTGAAACTTTCTGTCCAAAGATGATGCAGAAAAATGTATCCATTATTTTCTCACTTCTAGATTAGACTACTGCAATGCTCTACTTTCAGGGTACCCTGATAAAGCACTAAATAAACTTCAGTTAGAGCTAAACATGGATGCTAGAATCTTGACTAGAACCCCAAAATGTGATCATATTTCTCCAGTGCTAGCCTCTCTACACTGGCTTCCTGTTAAGGCTAGGGCTGATGTCAATGTTTTAAGTGCTAACCTACAAAGAATTACATTGTCTTGTGCCTATCTATCTTTCCGATTTGGTCATGCCATTCATACCTACATGTACACTATGGTCACAAGATGGAGGCAGGGCTTTCTCCTATAGAGCTCCATTTTTATGGAATGATCTGCCTATCCATGTGAGATACGCAAACTTGGTCTCAACCTGTATGTCTTACTGAAGACTCATCTCAGTCTCGCCCAGGGGTGTGAAGGTGAACAGAAAGGCCATTTAGCAACGCACCACCCTTGCTGTCTCTGCCTGACCTGTTCCCTTCTCTCCACTGGTATTATCTGCCTCTAACCCTATCATGGAGGCTGAGTCACTGGCTCACTGGTGCTCTTCCATTATGTCCCTAGGAGGAGTGCCTCACTTGAGTGGGTTGAGTCTCTGACGTGATCTTCCTTTTCGGGGTTGGCACCCCCCCCCCTTGGGTTTGTGCCGTGGGGGAGATCTTTGTGGGCTATACTTGGCCTTGTCTATGGGTAGTAAGTTGGTTGTTGAAGATATCTACCGTATCTTGTGGTGTGGGGGCTGTGCATTGGCAAAGTGGGTGGGGTTATATCCTGCCTGGATGGCCCTGTCCGGGGGTATAGTCGGACGGGGCCACAGTGTCTCCCAACCTCTAATGTCTCAGCCTCCAGTAGTTATGCTGCAATAGTTTATGTGTCGGGGGTCTAGGGTCAGTCTGTTATGTACAGGTACCTCCACCACACTCACCCCTCTTCCCCCGAGCTTTCGCTCGCCTCCAGCACACACACTTTTGGGGCAAGTGACTCGCCCCAACAGCTAGCCCAATAGCTAGCCCCAAGTCGTTATATATTATATTTTTTTCTTGTGCATTTTGCTATTTGCTTCATGAGTCCTGCATACTTTTCTGACGACAAACTTTATTTACCTAACCTTGGGACAGGCTATGTTTGTTCCCACACTCGGAACTCCGACTCTCTATTGGTTACACAGACTTTTGGCATCCCATCCTATTCTAACCACCTCTCGCCAGCTTTGTATTCATGTTACCTGATGAAATTGCTGTATAATATGAACTTGTTGGCATCTGATGCACATTCAGATGTCTTAAATCAACATTCCAGAGCTCTCTCTGTCCTCTGCCGTGCCTTGATTGTATTACTGTTGATGATATCTGGAATTGTGCATGTACACCCTTGGCCCATCTACGGTTTCTAGCCACAATTCTGAATTGTGCTCTGATATCTGCTTCACTGATTTCTGCTCTCGTAAAAGCCTGGGTTCTTTGCATGTTAACACTAGAAGCGCATTACCGAAAATGGATCAATTGAAAGTGTGGGTTCACAGCTCCAATCCAGATGTGTTGGTCATTACTGAGATGTGGTTAAGGGTTTTGAATACTGATATTAACCTTTCAGGTTACAACCTTTTTCGACAAGACAGATCTTCCAATTGTGGGGAAGTGGCCATCTTTACCAAGGATGACCTTCAGTGCTTGGTTGTCTCCACCAAGTTTGTTCCCAAACAATTTGATTTGCTGGTTTTATGCATTAAACTTTTAAATAGCTCTTTGTTGACTGTTGCTGGGTGCTATCGTCCTCCATCAGCACCGGCCTGTACCCTACCTGCCCTAAGCACTCTCCTGGCCCCTTACACTAAGTCTGCATTTGTCCTGCTAGGTGACCTAAACTGGGACATGCTTAACCTCTCTTGGGTAGGGGACAGTACTTTGACGTCCGGATGAAAAGCGTGCCCAAAGTAAATTGCCTGTTACTCAGGCCCAGAAGCTAGGAAAGGATGCATATAATTGGTGGATTTGGATAGAAAACACTCAAAAGTTTCTAAAAAACTGTTAAAATTATGTCTGTGAATATAACAGAACTGATATGGCAGGCAAAACCTGAAGACAAACCACCCCCCCCAAAAAAAAACTATTCAGCTTACCACTATTTTCAATGGCTAGTACTTTATCTTCTCTAGGATAGGTGGGATTGTAGCGTGTTGTTTCGAGAGCATTTTCCGCAGTTTTATCTGAAGAGTTATGGCGACTAAATCTGGGAAATCAAAGGCGAACAGTTTTCCAGTAGGTATACAGATCTATACGATATTATCGACGAAATTGATAGAGAAAGTGAGACAGAATTACTACAAGATGAGTCGGATAGTGACAATAGTTTTGACTCGCAAACCGAGGAAATGTTCTTGTATGGAGAAGATGCAGTGTTGGACTGGTAAGTACTTCTCATGCCATTGTTTGAAATTAATAATATCAAATATTATTCATTTGAGTTGTTTTGGAGATATTTTTATTTTATTTGACATATATAACAATATAGTCAGTAATGAAATGTACACATGGCTCTACATTGTGGGTGTATGGTGTGTCTGTGTGTCTGTATATATTAGATATTTTTAACATTTATTTAATCTAAACATGGAAAGGGATAAAATGGAATAACACCACACCATAGTGATTTAGTTCCCTCCTCTAATCTGTCTGTGTCTGTCTGTCTTTATTTCACAGTCCCAGTGACTGGGAGCCCCCACTGCCAAGGTGCTTATCCCCCACAGAAGCTGGTTCATCCAGCTGGACCCCTGCTGTGTCCAGCTCCACACCTACCCCCGCCCGGCCAAGTGTGAAGTCAGTGAAGTCATTGACAAAGAAGCCGAGGTGGGGAAGAGATAAACCTGTAGACAGAGATGAAGAGGGTCGTTCCCCCAACATTCAGACCGAAAAGGCCACCAGGACCTTAGCTGGACATGACCTCAAAGTACAGCCCCAACTTTTTCAGCTGTTTTTCACCTTGTCAGTTGTTGATTCCCTGGTGTTGAACACTAATAAGTATGGTTCTAAGAAGCAGGCATGCAAGAAAGAGGGATGGAAGCCCATTTCCATGTCATATCTTTTTTGTTACCTGTCAATGGTCATTTACATGGGTCTTGTGAAGCTGAAAAGCCTGAAAGACTACTGGAAAACTGCTCCCCTCTATCAACTGCCTTTCCCATCCACTGTCATGTCATGCAAAAGGTTTCTGACAATCTCACGGACGCTTCATATCAGTGACCCAGAAGTTGATGAGGACAACTAGAAGAAGCGAGTCACAGCAAGGTTTGATAAGCTCTGAAATATAAAACCTCTCTACCACAGTGTGGTTGAGGCCTGCAATACCTATTTTCAGCGCACCCAGAACCTTTCCATAGATGAGAGGATGGGAGCCTCAAAGCCAGAATTGGCCTAAAACAATACATGCGTAACAAACCAACTAAATGGGGTTACAAACTGTTTGTTTTGGCTGATTCTGCATGTGCATACACATGCAATTTTTTTGTTTGAGGGTAAGAGCAGTTTTGCGACCGGTAAGGGACTCAGTTATGATTCCGTTATGGAGTTATTCAATTTTCAACTGCTGGGGAAGGGCTACAAACCTTCGTGGACAACTTCTACACAAGCCCTACCCTTTTCGCAGACCTGAGGAAGCTGGATGTGTGGGGTTATGGCACCATTCGGACCAACAGAGTGGGCATTCCGAAAACAAAGGTGAATGACATGCCTAAGCGGGTTGAGCTGGGTACCTCAGTGGAGATCATGTCATCAGGCGTGTGAAGGGTGCTACTGGGGCATGGACCACCAAAAATGTCCCCATTCCTGCAGCTATCAAGGACTACAACAAGGGCATGGGAGGTGTGGACCTGTCAGACGCGCTGATAGGTCACTACAATGTTCTCCACAAGACAATGAAATGGTACAATACATTTTTCGATCATTTCATCGACATTGCTCTGGTGAATTCCTTCATCCTCCAGAAGTAAATGGCTAAGAGCTGTGAACAGCCCCCCATCTCACAGCTAGCCTTCAGAGAGCTGCTCATCCAGGAGCTTGCTTGCTACAGCAAGTCCACTGCAGCAGCTTCTGTCCCCTCTACCTCTTTCCCTTCTGCTCCTTCAACCAGTGGTGTTCACCTGCCCAAATTCATCTCTGCATGCATGAATGTGCCTCAGGGCAAAAAGGGCACAGTGGTGAGGCGCGTTTGTGCGCTTTGTCACAGGAAATGCCCCATCACCTGCACCTGCACTGCTTTACAGCAGAAAGAGACTGTTATGGGGCATGGCATCAGAAGCACAATATTGTGTAGAGGACTGAGCGTCTTCACAATATTGTACAATATACATTTTTAATTTTTTTTCAAATTTTAACTTATTTGTAAAAACAAATTGGGGGGTGTGTTAGAATTTAATTTTTGTATTTTGTATATACAGTAGTTATTTACATCAAAATGTATCACTGTACCAATTCGGCCACTTGAGTACATTTGGGCAACTTGTGTGGGACACCTGGGTGACTACATGCTCAATGTCATGTAGCTCACTCATTCCTGAAGATATCTGTCTGAAACTTTTCTCAAATACTGTTGCTCAAATACTGTTGCCCTCTCAACAATAAAAAACAGAAAACGCATGTTTATTTCCTTGTATTTTCTTCTACCAGATCTATTGTGTTATATTCTCCTACATTCAATTCACATTTCCACAAACCTCAGAGTGTTTCCTTTCAAATGATACCAATAATATGCATATCCTTGCTTCTGGGCCTGAGCTACAGACAGTTAGATTAGGGTATGTCTTCAGCCGGAAAGGCCAAGTCTTCCTAGATTGCAGTTCCTTATGCTTCCACTAGATGTCAACAGTCTTTAGAAAGAGGTTCAGGCTGTTTTTTGGAAAAACGAGCCAGAAATTGTAGTTTTTCTAGGTGGCTCCCATTCTGTCTGTAGTGTTTCCAAGCGCATGGAAGAGAACGCGTTCTAAGGTATTTTTCTCCGGTAAAGACAATAACGATTCTCCGTCTTACATTTTATCATTTATTTACGTATTAGGGCACCTAAGATTTGATTATAAACATTGTTTGACTTGTCTGGAAAAGTTTATTAGTAGCGTTTGGGATTCATTTTGTATGCATTTTGATGGAGGGAAACTGGGTGGATTATTGACTGAAGCGAGCCAGCTAAACTGAGTTTTTATGGATATAATGAAGGATATTATCAAACAAAAGGACCATTTGTGATGTAACAGGGACCTTTTGGAGTGCCAAGAGAAGAAGATCATCAAAGTTAAGGCCTTTTTTATATCACTATTTCTGACTTTAGTGTCACACCTGCCTGGTTGAAATATGTTTTTCATGTGTTTGTATGTGGGGCGCTGCCCTCAGATAATCGCATGGTTTGTTTTCTCCGTAAAGCCTTTTTGAAATCTGACACAGCGGCTGGATTAACAAGAAGTTAAGCTTTATTTTGATGTTTTAAGCTTGTGATTTTATGAAAGTTAAATATGTCTAATACTGTAGTTTGAATTTTGCGCTCTGCAATTTCACCGGATTTCACCGGACACTACCGTCCCACCTGCTCATAAAAAGTTAAACCACCTTGACCAACTCTTAAAGCAATGGGACTCCCTAAATCTTTCTCAGATTATCACCAATCCCACTGACTCCAAACAGCCAGAAAAGGCTACTCTCCTCGATGTTATGCTCACAAATAATCCTGGTAGGTATCAGTCTGGTGTTTTCTGTAATGTTCTTATTAATCACAGTTTTACAGCCTGTGTTCGTAATGACTTCTCAGTGAAATGACCTGTCCTGATTTGTCATAGACTCTTGCTAAAAATCTTTAACATATTTTGGAGACTGGTTACTGTTCGGAATTATTCAGGCCCAGAAGCTAGGATATGCATATCCTTGGTAGCATTGGATAGAAAACACTCTGAAGTCTCCAAAACTGTTAAAATAATGTCTGTGAGAATAACAGAAATTATATGGCAGGCAACCTTTTTAACCTGTCTCTCCCTTCTGGGGAGGTTCCCATTGCTTGGAAGGCAGCCACAGTTCATCCCTTATTTAAAGGGGGAGATCAAGCTGATCCGAACTATTATAGACCTATTTCTATGTTGCCCTGTTTATCAAAAGTGTTGGAAAAACATGTCAATAATCAACTGACTGGCTTTCTTGATGTCTATAGAATTCTCTCGGGTATGCAATTTGGTTTCCGCTAATATTATGGATGTGTCACTGCAACCTCAAAAGGTCCTCAATGATGTCACCATTACCCTTGATTCTAAGCAATATTGTGCTGCTATTTTTATTGACTTGGCCAAAGCTTTTAATATGGTAGACCATTCCATTCTTGTGGGCCGGCTAAGGAGTATTGGTGTCACTTTGGGGTCTTTGGCCTGTTTTGCTAACTACCTCTCTCAAAGAGAGCAGTGTATAAAGTAAAAAAATGTGCTGTCTCAGCCTGTCACCAAGGGAGTACCCCAAGGCTCAGTCCTAGGCCCCACGCTCTTCTCAATTTACATTAACAACATAGCTCAGGCAGTAGGAAGCTCTCTCATCCATTTATATGCAGATGATACATTGTTATTCCCAGCTGGCCCCTCCCCGGATTTTGTGCTAAATTCTATACAACAAAGCTTTCTTAGTGTACAAAAAGCTTTCTCGACCTTTAAACTTGTTCTGAACACCTCCAAAACAAAGGTCATGTGGTTTGGTAAGAAGAATTCCCCTCTTCCCACAGGCTGGCCCTCGCTTCATACTCGTCGCCAAACCCACTGGCTCCATGTCATCTACAAGACCCTGCTAGGTAAAGTCCCCCCTTATCTCAGCTCGCTGGTCACCATATCATCTCCCACCTGTAGCACACGCTCCAGCAGGTATATATCTCTCTAGTCACCCCCAAAACCAATTCTTTCTTTGGCCGCCTCTCTTTCCAGTTCTCTGCTGCCAATGACTGGAACGAACTACAAAAATCTCTGAAACTGGAAACACTTATCTCCCTCACTAGCTTTAAGCACCAACTGTCAGAGCAGCTCACAGATTACTGCACCTGTACATAGCCCACCTATAATTTAGCCCAAACAACTACCTCTTTCCCAACTGTATTTCATTTATTTATTTATTTTGCTCCTTTGCACCCCATTTTTATTTCTACTTTGCACATTCTTCCATTGCAAAACTACCATTCCAGTGTTTTATTTGCTATATTGTATTTACCTTGCCACCATGGCCTTTTTTGCCTTTACCTCCCTTCTTACCTCATTTGCTCACATTGTATATAGACTTGTTTATACTGTATTATTGACTGTATGTTTGTTTTACTCCATGTGTAACTCTGTGTCGTTGTATCTGTCGAACTGCTTTGCTTTATCTTGGCCAGGTCGCAATTGTAAATGAGAACTTGTTCTCAACTTGCCTAACTGGTTAAATAAAGGTAAAATAAAAATTAATAAATAAACAGGTGTTATTACTACCTCTGAGGGTTTAGAGCTTGAGGTAGTCACCTCATACAAGTACTTGGGAGAATGGCTAGACGGTGCACTGTCCTTCTCTCAGCACATATCAAAGCTGCAGGCTAAAGTTACATCTAGACTTGGTTACCTCTATCGCTCCTCTTTCACTCCAGCTGCCAAACTAACCCTGATTCAGATGAACATCCTACCCATGATAGATTATGGAGATATAATGTATAGATTGGTAGGTAAAGGTGCTCTCGAGAGGCTAGGCGTTCTTTACCATTTGGTCATCAGATTTGCCAACAATGCTCCTTGTAGGAAATATCACTGAACTCTATACTTCTCTGTAAACTGGTCATCACTGTATACCCGTCGCAAGACCCACTGGTTGATGCTTATTTATAAAACCCTCTTAGGCCTCACTCCCCCCTATCTGAGATATCTACTGTAGCCTTCATACTCCACATACAACACCCGTTCTGCCAGTCACATTCTTTTAAAGGTCCCCAAATTGTAGACATTCCTGGGTCGCTCCACTTTTCACTTCGCTGCAGCTAGCGACTGGAACAAGCTGCAACAAACACTCAAACTGGACAGTTTTATCTCAATTTCTCCATTCAAAGACTCAAGAGAGTGGAATCTCTTACTGACAGTTTTGGCTGCTTTGTGTGATGTACTGTTGGGGGGGGGGGCAGAAAAAGGTTTTCAACCAGCGATTACGTTGTTAGACTCTGCAGTAGAGCTCATCACTCCCCCTAACTGGGAGGGGGCCAGAGACAATTACTTCATTATTTTGATGTCTTCACTATTACTCTACAATGTATAAAATAGTAAAAATAAAGAAGAACCCTGGAATGAGTAGGTGTGTCCAAACTTTGACTGTTACTGTATATTCTTTTTTGCTTATTGTTTCTAGATATTACTGCACTGTTGGAGCTAAAAAGACAGGCATTTCACTTCACCTGTGATATCATCTTCAAATCGGTGTACTCGACCAATAAACTTTGATTTGATTTGGTTATGTTTTGGAAACAAGACATTGTCTTGAGGCAAAATAGCACTGATCATTAGGCCTAATACAACATTTAAATGACTGTGTTTAATGCCTAGTTTAGAAGTTGGTGGTGGTAGTGGGGATGATGGTGGTAGAGGGGACAAAGAGTGAATACAATTATCAGTCAATAGTTGTATGTCTTCATCTTGTCCTCTCATGTTGTCCTCTGTTCTTTCCTCTGTTCTTTTTCAAAGGTGTATGGCCCTCTACTGCCTCAATACATGCCACATCTTCCAGTTAGTGGTTCTGATCTGGTCCTTAAACCTCTCTCTCCACCCTCTCTTTCTCTCCTTCCTCTCTCTCCTCCCTCTCTCCCTGCCAGACAGGCAGTAGAATGTAGAATAGACTGTAGGCCCCAGCTCCGGCCTCTGCACTGCCTTGTGCTGCTCCGGCAGAGAGGGATCACAGAGCTGATAGGCGTATGGAACGTTTGATTTTCACTCACGGTGGTACACAACCCTTTGATTTCCTGTTTTTACATTGAAGAGGAAGAGGGGGATATTGATCAAGCCGCTGCGCTGAAGGTCATTTAGGATGCACACTCAGGGGGAGAGGGAGGGAGGCAGGGACAGAGGGAGGGTGAAAGCCTCATATCGTGTGTGTGTGTGTGAATGCATGTTAGTATGAGCGTGCATCTCTCTATCTCCTGGACCTGTTATCAGCCACTCAGCAGGAAAAAAAAGAGGATAAAAGAAGAAAACTAAGTCTCCCCAGACTGCACAGACAAATAGCTACATGTCACCGGCTCCCCAGCCCACTGTAGATCACAACAGCAGCTCCGGACAGCTCACTGTAGATCACAACAACAGCTTGGGACAGCCCATTGTAGATCACAACAACATCTCTGGACAGCTCACTGTAGATCACAACAACAGCTTGGGACAGCCCACTGTTGATCACAACAGCAGCTCCGGACAGCTCACTGTAGATCACAACAACAGCTTGGGACAGCCCATTGTAGATCACAACAACATCTCTGGACAGCTCACTGTAGATCACAACAACAGCTTGGGACAGCCCACTGTAGATCACAACAGCAACTCTGGACAGCTCATTGTAGATCACAACAACAACTCTGGACAGCTCACTGTAGATCACAACAACAACTCTGGACAGCTCACTGTAGATCGCAACAACAACTCCGGACAGCTCACTGTAGATCACAACAACAACTCCGGACAGCTCACTGTAGATCACAACAACAACTCCGGACAGCTCACTGTAGATCACAACAACAACTCCGGACAGCTCACTGTAGATCACAACAACAACTCCGGACAGCGCAAAAAAGGTACAGTCGCCAGGACCACACATACAAATTCCATCTAGACAACTGTTGCCCTATATCACACAAAAACCTACACATACCTTGGCCTAAACATCAGCGCCACAGGTAACATCCACACAGCTGTGAACAAGCTGATAGACAAGGCAAGAAGGGCCTTCTCTGCCATCAAAAGAAACAAAGTTTGACATACCCATTAGGATATAGACAAAAATACTTAACACAGAAATAGAACCCAAGGTCCTGGGGCTCTGTTCACAAACAGACCCCACAGAGCCCCAGTACAGAAACACAATTAGACCCAACCAAATCATGAGAGAACCTAAATATTAATAATTGACACATTGGAAATAATTAATAAAAAAAAAGTAGAATGCTATTTGGCCCTAAACAGAGAGTACAACGTGGCAGAATACCTGACCACTGTGACTGAGCCAAACTTAAGCAAAGCTTTGACTATGTACAATCTCAGTGAGCATAGCCTTGCTATTGAGCAAGGGGCTAACGAGTGGCACAGTGGTCTAAAGCACTGCATCTCAGTGCTAGAGGCATCACTACAGACCCTGGTTTGATTCCAGGCTGTTTCAAAACTGGCTGTGATTGGGAGTCCCATAAGGCGGCACGCAATTGGCCCAGCATCGTCTGGGTTAGGATTTGGCCAGGGTAGGCCATCAGTGTAAATAAGAATTTGTTCTTTAACTGACTTGCCAAGTTAAATAAAGGTTAAACAATAAAAGGCCGCTGTAGGCAGACCTGGCTCTCAGGAGAAGACAGGTTATGTGCACACAAACCACAAATTGAGGTGGAAATTGAGCTACACTTCCTAACCTGCTGCCAAATGTATGAACGTATTAGAGAAACATAATTCCATCAGATTACACAGATCCACAAAGAATTTGAAAACAACCCCAATTATCTAATTATCTACCCCAGTATCTACTGGGTGAAATTCCACATTGTGCAGTCACAGCCACAATATTTTTGACCTGTTGCCACAAGAAAAGTGCAACCAGTGAAGAAAAAAAAACCTTTGTAAATACAACCCATATTTATGTTTATTTATTTTCCCCTTTCTACTTTAACTATTTGTGTATTGTTACAACACTGTATATGGACCTAACATTACATGTAATGTCTTTATTATTTTGGAACTTCTGTGAGTGTAATGTTCCATGTTCATTTTTATTGTTTATTTCACTTTTGTTTGCAATGTTAACACGTTTCACATGCCAATAAAGCCCTTTAATTGAACTTGAAAGTGTGTGTTTGTGAGAGAGCTGGAGACAGAGAGAGAGGGAGAGGGAGTGAAAAAGAGAGAGAGGGAGAGAGAAAGAGGGAGAAATAAAGTGTGTGAGAGAGAGAGCGAGAGCGAGAGAGAGCGAGAGAAAGAGTTATGGATGGAGAGAGAGAGAGACAGACAGAGAGAGATATTAAAAGAGAGAGAGCGATAGTGTGTGAGAGAGGGAAAAAGAGAGAGAGAAAGAGAGTAGTGTATGAGAGAGAGATATATATAAAGTGTCTTTGTGAGAGAGAGAAATGAAGTGTGTGTGTGAGAGAACGAGAGAAAGAAAGAGCTAGAGAAAAATACAGAGAGAGAGAAACAGAGAGGGAGAGAGAGAGAAAAGGTAAGCTTTTCTGTACATTAACCGTAACCAGGTGTGTCATCCGTGTTGTGTGGGTGGCAGTAATTGAAAAAAAACTGCATTTGTGTATGTAAAGACCTGCATGTAATTGATGGCATTGTGTGTCTGTGTCGGTCTGTGACTCTGTGGTGTGTCTGCACAATGACAGCAGCACTATGGGGAACCTTGCAACCATCATTACCTTAATGTCTCTGCTGCAATACAAACTCCTATTTCTACCAGGCGATAAAGGCACAATGTCACTGTGTATCTCCGAAGACACTGACTTTGGCTGGCTAAGGGAGGGTGGAAATCAATGAGACGACTGGAGTAGAATGCCAATCAATCCACAAGCACGCAAACACACGCACACACCACACACACTCTTAAGAAGAGGAGGTATCCACCGTTAATTAGCGTCAGGAAGCAATGGCTGCTATGTGGTGCACTATCCTATGCTCTATCCCAGAGGACCTGTATCCCTAGCCCCAGTCTATCCTCCCTAGCCCCAGTCTAACAACCCTAGCCCCAGTCTAACAACCCTAGCTCCAGTCTAACATCCATATGACCAGTCTAACAACCCTAGCCCCAGTCTAACATCCATTTGACCAGCATAACAACCCTAGCCCCTTTTTAACAACCCTAGCCCCAATCTAACAATCCTAGCCCCAGTTTAACAACCATAGCCCCAGTCTAACATCCCTAGCCCCAATCTAACAGATATAAACAGCTCCACTGGTATTCATTCACATCTTTGATTCTCTCCATCTCCTCCTCTTTCTCCCTCAATTCAATTCAATTCATGGGGCTTTAGTTGAATGTGAAACATATGTTAACACTGGCAAAGCAAGTGAAGCAGACAATAAACAAAAGTGCAATAAACAATAAAATTGAACAGTAAACATTACACTCACAGAAGTTCCAAAATAATAGACATTTCAAATTCCATTATTAAAGTACAAAAATGATTAAAGTACAAAAGGGAAAATATTTTTTAATTTTATTTTTTATTTCACCTTTACTTAATAACCAGGTAGGCCAGTTGTTAACAAGTTCTCATTTACAACTGTGACCTGAGATAAAGATAAAGCAAAGCAGTTTGACACATACAACAACACAGAGTTACACATGGAATAAACAAACATACAGTCAATAATACAGTAGAAAAATTATAATACAGTGTGTGCAAATGAGGTAAGATAAGGGAGGAAAGGCAATATATAGGCCATGGTGGCGAAGAAATTATAATATACCATTTAAACACTGGGGTGACAGATGTGCAGAAGATAAATTTGCAATTAGAGATACTGGGGTGCAAATAGGAGCAAGATAGATACATAAATACAGTATTGGGATGAGATAGCTGGATGGGCTATTTACAGATGGGCTATGTACAGGTGCAGTGATCTGTGAGCTGCTCTGACAGATGGTACTCCCTCACTAGCTGCTCTGACAGCTAGTGAGGGAGATATGAGTCTCCAGCTTCAGTGATTTTTGCAGTTATTTCCAGTCATTGGCAGCAGAGAACTGGAAGGAAAGGCTGCCAAAGGAAGAATTGGCATTTGGGATGACCAGTGAGATATACCTGCTGGAGCGCGTGCTATGGGTGGGTGCTGCTGTTGTGACCAGTGAGCTCAGATAAGGCGGGGCTTTACTTAGCGAAAACTTGTAGATGACCTGGAGCCAGTGGGTTTGGCGATGAGTATGAAGCGAGGGTCGCAGTGGTGGGTAGTATATGGGGCTTTGGTGACAAAACGGATGGCACTGTGATAGACTGCATCCAATTTGTTGAGTAGAGTGTTGGAGGCTATTTTGTAAATGACATCGCTGAAGTTGTAGGATCGGTAGGATAGTCAGTTTTACAAGAGTATGTTTAGCGAAGGATGAT
The DNA here is from genome assembly GCF_013265735.2 of Oncorhynchus mykiss. NCBI lineage: Eukaryota > Metazoa > Chordata > Actinopteri > Salmoniformes > Salmonidae > Oncorhynchus > Oncorhynchus mykiss. Next base: position 55,666,174 of record NC_048587.1, read on the forward strand.
TTGTTGCAAAATAGGAAGCCAATTCTAGATTTAATTTTGGATTGGAGATGCTTAACATGAGTCTGGAAGGAGAGTTTACAGTCTAGCCAGACACCTAGGTATTTGTAGTTGTCCACATATCAAATCAAATGTTATTTGTCACATACAAATGGTTAGCAGATGTTAATGTGAGTGTAGCGAAATGCTTGTGCTTCTAGTTCCGACAATGCAGTAATAACCAACGAGTAATCTAACCTAACAATTCCACAACTACTACCTTATACACACAAGTGTAAAGGGATAAATAATATGTACATAAAGATATATGAATGAGTGATGGTAAAGAACGGCATAGGCAAGATGCAGTAGATGGTATAGAGTACAGTATATACATATGCGATGAGTAATTTTTATTTTTATTTTTTATTTTATTTCACCTTTATTTAACCAGGTAGGCTAGTTGAGAACAAGTTTTCATTTGCAACTGCGACCTGGCCAAGATAAAGCATAGCAGTGTGAACAGACAACAAAACAGAGTTACACATGAAGTAAACAATAAACAATAAACAAGTCAATAACATAGTAGAAAAAAATAAATATATATATACACATTGTGTGCAAAAGGCATGAGGAGGTAGGCAATAAATAGGCCATAGGAGAGAATAATTACCATTTAGCAGATTAACACTGTAGTGATACATGATCAGATGAACATGTGCAGGTAGAGAAGAAAAAGAGCAGAAAAGTAAATAAAATAAAAACAGTATGGGGATGAGGTAGGTAAATTGGGTGGGCTATATACCCGTGGACTATGTACAGCTGCAGCGATCGGTTAGCTGCTCAGATAGCAGATGTTTAAAGTTGGTGAGGGAGATAAAAGTCTCCAACTTCAGGGATTTTTGCAATTCGTTCCAGTCGCAGGCAGTAGAGAACTGGAAGGAAAGGCGGCCGAATTAGGTTTTGGCTTTAGGGATGATCAGTGAGATAAACCTGCTGGAGCGCATTCTACGGGTGGGTGTTGCCATCGTGACCAGTGAACTGAGATAAGGCGGAGCTTTACCTAGCATAGACTTGTAGATGACCTGGAGCCAGTGGGTCTGGCGACGAACATGTAGCGAGGGCCAGCCGACTAGAGCATACAGATCGCAGTGGAGGGTGGTATAAGGTGCTTTAGTAACAAAACGGATGGCACTGTGATAAACTGCATCCAGTTTGCTGAGTAGAGTATTGGAAGCTATTTTGTAGATGACATCGCCGAAGTCGAGGATCGGTAGGATAGTCAGTTTTACTAGGGAAAGTTTTGCGGCGTGAGTGAAGGAGGCTTTGTTGAGAAATAGAAAGCCGACTCTAGATTTGATTTTGGATTGGAGATGTTTGATATGAGTCTGGAAGGAGAGTTTACAGTCTAGCCAGACATCTAGGTACTTATAGATGTCCACATATTCTAGGTCAGAACCATCCAGGGTGGTGATGCTAGTCGGGCGTGCGGGTGCAGGCAGCGAACAGTTGAAAAGCATGCATTTGGATTTACCAGCATTTCAGAGCAGTTGGAGGCCACGGAAAGAGTCTTTTTTTTGGCATTGAAGCTTGTTTGGAGGTTAGATAGCACAGTGTCCAAGGAAGGGCCAGAAGTATATAGAATGGTGTCGTCTGCGTAGAGGTGGATCAGGGAATCGCCCACAGCAAGAACAACATCATTGATATATACAGAGAAAAGAGTCGGCCCGAGAATTGAACCCTGTGGTACCCCCATAGAGACTGCCAGAGGACCGATTTGCCACACTGAACTCTGTCTGCAAAGTAGTTGGTGAACCAGGCAAGGCAGTCATTAGAAAAATCGAGGCTACTGAGTCTGCCGATAAGAATATGGTGATTGACAGAGTCGAAAGCCTTGGCCAGGTCGATGAAGACGGCTGCACAGTACTGTCTTTTATCGATGGCGGTTATGATATTGTTTAGTATCTTGAGCGTGGCTGAGGTGCACCCGTGACCGGTTCGGAAACTGGATCGCACAGCGGAGAAGGTACGCTGGGATTCGAGATGGTCAGTGATCTGTTTGTTGACTTGGCTTTTGAAGACCTTAGATAGGCAGGGCAGGATGGATATAGATCTATAACAGTTTTGGTCCAGGGTGACTCCCCCTTTGAAGAGGGGGATGACAGCGGCAGCATTCCAATCCTTGGGGATCTCAGATGATACGAAGGAGAGGTTGAACATGCTGGTAATAGGGGTTGCGACAATGGCGGCGGACAGTTTCAGAAATAGAGGGTCCAGATTGTCAAGCCCAGCTGACTTGTATGGGTCCAGGTTTTTGCAGCTCTTTCAGAACATCTGCTATCTGGATTTGGGTAAAGGAGAAGCTGGAGAGGCGTGGGCGAGCAGCTGCGGGGGGGGGGGGGAGAGCTGTTGGCCGAGGTTGGAGTAGCCAGGAGGAAGGCATGGCCAGCCATTGAGAAATGCTTGTTGAAGTTTTCGATTATCACAGATTTATAGGTGGTGACCGTGTTACCTAGCCTCAGTGCAGTGGGCAACTGGGAGGAGGTGCTCTTGTTCTCCATGGACTTTACAGTGTCCCAGAACTTTTTGGAGTTAGGGTAATGTAGAGAATATAAACATAAAGTGGCATAGTTTAAAGTGGCTAGTGATACATGTATTACATAAAGATGGTGAGATGCAGTAGATGATATAGAGTACAGTATATACATATACATATGAGAAGAGAAATGTAGGGTTTGTAAACATTAAATTACGTGGCATTGTTTAAAGTGGCTAGTGATACATTTTTTACATCAATTTCCATTATTGAAGTGGCTGGAGTTGAGTCAGTATGTTGGCAGCAGCTACTCAATGTTAGTGGTGGCTGTTTAACAGTCTGATGGCCTTGAGATAGAAGCTGTTTTTCAGTCTCTCGGTCCCTGCTTTGATGCACCTGTACTGACCTCGCCTTCTGGATGATAACGGGATGAAAAGGCAGTGGCTCGGGTGGTTGTTATCCTTGATGATCTTTATGGCCTTCCCGTGACATCGGGTGGTGTAGGTGTCCTGGAGGGCAGGTAGTTTGCCCCTGGTGATGCGTTGTGCAGACCTCACTACCCTCTGGAGAGCTTTACGGTTGTGGGTGGAGCAGTTGCCGTACCAGGCGGTGATACAGCCCGACAGGATGCTCTCGATTGTGCATCTGTAGAAGTTTGTGAGTGCTTTTGGTGACAAGCCGCATTTCTTCAGCCTCCTGAGGATGAAGAGATGCTGCTGCACCTTCTGGGCCGTCTGGGCCTGCAGCCTTGCGAGGGTTAACAGAGAGAGAGAGCCATGTTTCCATTAAGCAAAGAACATTACAGTCTCTGATGTCTCTCTGGAATGCTACCCTTGCTCGGATTTCATCAATCTTGTTATCAAGAGACTGGACATTGGCGAGTAGTATGCTAGGGAGTGGTGCGCGATGTGCCCGTCTCCGGTGCCTGACCAGAAGACCGCTTCGTTAGCCCCTTTTACGGCGTCTTTGTTTTGGGTCGCCGGCTGGGATCTGATCCATTGTCCTGGGCAGAAGGCAAAACACAGGATCCGCTTCGGGAGAGTCATAGTCCTGGTCGTAATGATGGTGAGTTGATGTTGCTCTTATATTCAGTAGTTCCTCCCAACTGTATGTAATGAAACCTAAGATTACCTGGGGTACCAATGTAAGAAATAACACGTAAAAACACAAAATACTGCATAGTTTCCTAGGAACGCGAAGCGAGGCGGCCATCTCTGTAGGCACCGGAGGTTATTCAAAGCAGAACCGTCCAGTAGTTATGTAGTGATGCTGGACGGTCGGGCGGGTGTGGGCAGCGATCGGTTGAAGAGCATACATTTAGTTTTACTTGCATTTAAAAGCAGTTGGAGGCCACGGAAGGATAGTTGAATGGTATTGAAGCTCATCTGAAGGTTAATTAACACAGTATCCAAAGAAGGGATAGAATTATACAGAATGGTGTCGTCTGCGTAGATGCGGATCAGCGAATCACCAGCAGCAAGAGCGACATCTTTGATGTGTACAGAGAAGAGAGTCGGCCCGAGATTTGAACCCTGTGGCACCCCCATAGAGCCTGCCAGAGGTCCGGACAACAGGCCCTCCGATTTGACACACTGAACTATATCAGAGAAGTAGTTGGTGAACCAGGTGAGGCAGTCATTTGAAAAACCAAGGCTGTTTAGTCTGCCGATAAGAATGTGGCGATTGACAGAGTCAAAAACATTGGCCAGCTCGATGAATATGGCTGCAGAGTAATGTCTCTTATCGATGGCGGTTCTGATATTGTTTAGGACCTTAAGCGTGGCTGAGTTGCACCAATGACCAGCTCTGATACCAGATTTCATAGCGGCGAATGTACGGTGGGATTTGAAATGGTCGGTAATCTGTTTCTTAATTGGCTTTCGAAGACCTTAGAAAGGCAGGGTAGGAAAGATAAAGGTCTGTAGCAGTTTGGGTCTAGAGTGTCTCCCCCTTTGAAGAGGGGGGTGGTCACAGCAGCTTTCCAATCTTTAGGAATCTCAGATGACACAAAAGAGAGGTTGAACAGGCTAGTTATACGGTTTGCAACAATTTCGGAAGATAATAAAATAAACATAAATATGGGTTGTATTTACAATGGTGTTTGTTCTTCACTGGTTGCCCTTTTCTTATGACCACAGGTCACACATCTTTCTGCTGTGACTACACACTGTGGTATTTCACCCAGTAGATATGTCAGTTTGTCAAAATTGGGTTTGTTTTAAAATTCTTTGTGGATCTGTGTAATCTGAGGGAAATATTTGTCTCTAATATGGTCATACATTTGGCAGGAGGTTAGGAAGTGCAGCTCAGTTTCCACCTCATTTTGTGGGCAGTGTGCACATAGCCAGACTTCTCTGAGAGCCAGGTCTGCCTACGGTGGCCTTTCTCAATAGCAAGGCTATGGTCACTGAGTCTGTACATAGTCAAAGCTTTCCTTCATTTTGTGTCAGTCACAGTGGTCAGGTATTCTGCCACTGTTTATTCTCTGTATAGTGGCAAACAGCTTTCCATTTTGTTGTGAATTTTTTTGGTGAATTCTTTCCAATGTGTGAAGTAATTATCTTTTTATTTCCTCATGATTTCGTTGGGTCTAATTGTGTTGCTGTCCTGGGGTTCTGTGGGGTTTCTTTGTGTTTGTGAACTGAGCCCCAGGACCAGCTTGCTTAGGGGACTCTTCTCCAGTTTCAACTCTCTGTAGGTAATGGCTTTGAAGGGAAGGTTTGGGAATTGCTTAATTTTAGGTGGTGGCAGAATTTAACGGCTCTTTTCTGAAATTTTGATAATTAGCGGGTATCGGCCTAATTCTGCTATCTGTGCAGTATTTGGTGTTTTACGTTGTACGTTGTACACAGAGGATATTTTTGCAGAATTCTGCATGCAGAGTCTCAATTTGGTGTTTGTCCCATTTTGTGAATTCCTTGTTGGTGAGCGGACACCAGACCTCACAACCATAAAGGGCAATGGGTTCAAAAATGCATTAAAGTATTTTTAGCCAGATCATAATTTGTAGGTCAACATTTTTGTTCCTTTTGATTTCATAGAAGGCCCTTCTTGCTTTGTCTCTCAGATCGTTCACAGCTTTGTGGAAGTTACCTGATGATGTTGTGATAAAAGTATTACGCTGATGTTTAGGCCAAGGTATGTATTATTTTTTGTGTGATCTAGGGCATCGGTGTTTAGATGGAGTTTGTATTTGTAGTCCTGGTGACTACAAAACAAAGGAAATAAAGGTCAGAACGTGACAGGAGTAGACTCAGGTTTTCTGGGTCTATATGTTTTTGGTTGGACAGGTTTCTCAAGTTCTATCTTAGGTTTTTGCATTCTTTTCTGTTTGACATTTTTAGATTTGAGAGGGTAGCTAAGAGGTCAAATATACTGTTTATCTTTTCTATTGCCAAGTTTACACCTTCACTATTACAGTGGAACCTTTTGTCCAGGAAGTTGTCTAAAAGGGATTGAATGTTGTTGTTGCCCAATAGTTTTTTGGTAGTTTTCCACACTACATTCCTTCCATCTATAGCATTTCTTAATATTACTCAAATCCTTTGGCTTTGATGCCTCATGATTGAGTATTGCTCTGTTCAAGTAAACTGTGATTTTCCTATGGTCTGATAGGGGTGTCAGTGCTCTGACTGAACTCTCTGAGAGACTCTGGGTTGAGGTCAGTGATAAAGTAGTCTACAGTAATACTGACAAGAGATGAGCTATGGGTGTAGCTACCATATGAGTGTTCTCGAAGCCTACCATTAACTATGTACATACCCAGCTTGCGACAGAGCTGCAGGAGTTGTGACCCATTTTTATTGGTTATGTTGTAAAGTTGTGCCTAGGGGGGCATATGGGGGAGGGAATTCTGTCACCTCCAGGCAGGTGTTTGTCCCCCTGTGTGCTGAGGGTGTCAGGTTCTTGTCCGGTTCTGGCATTTAGGTTGCCATAGACTAGTACATGTCACTGGGCCGGAAATCAAATTATTGATTTCCCCCTCCAGGATGGAGAGGCTGTCTTCATTAAAATATGGGGATTCTACTGGGAGGACATATTTCTCTGTTAAGATCATTTCCTTTTGAAATTCTAGCCAAATATAAAATGTTCCTGTTTTGATTAATTTAATAGAGTGAGTTAGGTCTGCTATATGTCAAATTAGCATACACCCTGAGTCCGTTCCCTGTTTCACACCTGGTAGTTTGGTGAATGGGACTACCAGCTCTCTGTAACCTAGAGGTCAACCAGTGGATCCGTCTCTCAATCCCTCTCCCTCTCTCTCGCTCTTTCTCTCCTTGGTGGCATAGCGGTTAAGATTGCTGGTTCTGTCAAGACATCCGCCGAAGTTGGTCCCTCTCCTTGTTCTGGCTACGTTCGGGGGTCGATGTTACCGACCTTCTAGCCAGCACCAATCCACATCACACCTGGTTCCAATTCCATCAATTACATGTTGTTTATTTAACCCTCTGTTCCCCCCATGTCCTTGTCCGTAATTCTTTGTTGTAGTGCTTGTGCACAGTATGCTGGTATTTACCAGGTTTTGTTTGACACATTTATTTAATTATTCTGTTGATGGTGGTTTATGGTTATAAACACAACCATTGTAAATCAGTTTCCGCTCTCCGGCTCCTGACTTCTCTGCCGCCAGTAGCATCGCATTACAGGTTCGAATCCTCGAGCCGACTAGGTGACAAATCTGTCTGTGTCCTTGAGCAAGGCACTTAACCCCAATTGATTTTGTAAGTCTCTCCGGATAACAGTGTCTTCTTAATGACGTAAATGTAAAATGTCCCTCCCTCCCTCCTAGGGATGCGGTGTTGTAACGGCCGTTGTTGGTGAAAGAAGAGGAGGACCAAAGCACAGAGTGGTATGTCTTCATGATGTAAATAATTAATGAATCAAACTGAACACTGAATAACAAAACAACAAAGTGAAAGAACGAAACGACAACGAAACGGTCCTGTCTGGTGACGACACACAACAGAAAATAAACCACCCACAACACACAGATGGGAAAAGGCGACCTAAGTATGATTCTCAATCGGAGACAACTTACGACACATGCCTCTGATTGAGAAACATACCAGGCCAAAAATAAAAACACCACATAGAAAAAGGAACATAGACAACCCACCCAACTCACGCCCTGACCGTACTAAAACAAAGACATAACAAAAGAACTAAGGTCAGAACGTGACAGGTGTGTGAGTTGGGAGGAGGGATGACCTGTCTAGCAGGGCTCATGGTAAGTGACAAGCCTCCCTACACATATTTACCCATATGGTTACATACTTGCCTGCTCTCTCACTAATCAAATGTAACAGTGTGAATCCATACACACAGCGTGTGTGCAATCCCAAACACACGCATACACACACACTCACACACCCTACTGTTACATTTGTAATTCCATGCAGTGTAAAAATGTGTGTGTGGGTATGACCACATGTGTCTGTGTGCATGTGTTTGTCCATATGTGTGCAGGGGCAGCAGAGCAGAGAGCCCTAGGCCAGCCCCCTGTGCTGAGAGGTTGAGGGATTGTTAGCCAAGGTCTTAAGAGCCCCTCCACATCGACAGGCTTTAGCATGTCATCGATCTGCTGCCGTCTTCAGAAGACCAGCCTGCCTTTATCTCCCTGGAGTCAATATCCCATGTTGTGACATTGCAGGCTGCTGCTGGAGACCTTCCCTCACACCTCTCCCTCCCTCCTCCAGTTCTTGCCCCTTGCACTCCTGCATTATTTTTCCTCTCTTCCATATCCCTTGCCCTCATCCTCATCAGTCCAAACTTTCTCCATCCACACCTCTTCACCTTTCCCTCGTACCTCCCTCCCTCCCTCTGTCTTCCATCATCTTCTCTCTCCTCTCCATCCATAGGCATCCCTTTTATCTAATCCTCTTCTTTTCATTCTCCTCTCGCTCTCTCGCTCTCTCTCTCTCTCTCCCTCCCTCCTTGTATTTCCCTGTAGGGGGTCTACCTTGGCAGAGTTTCCAGAATCCTGCCCTTCTCTTCTGCATGGCCTGGCTCTGATCGGCCTGAGGCTCCTTGTCCCCATCTGGGCAGCTGGTGGGACAGGGCTGTCTGACCCCTTTCACCCCACAGGTAGAGTGGGCGTGGGGAGAGAAAGAGGGGCGAGGGGAGGTAGAGGGGGAAGAGCGAGCAGCCCACTAGGGCGATAGGGAGAGGAGCGAGGAAGAAGGGAGAGGGACTGTCCATTGCTCTCTGTTTTCTCTGGATGTATTTCCTGATGCTGAATTGGAGTGTATACATGTATGTGAGGGTGTGACTGACATGTGATGTACTTGTCATTGTGTCATAAAGCATTTAACAACAATGATATATATGAATGTGCCACACACACATACACACAATGTACAAAAAAAGAAAATAAAGAAGGATGCAAAGAGAGAAGAGACTGATTTGTAAAGAAGCTGAAGCGAGCAGCAGCACAAAGCACTCCATCATCTGCAGTGCAAAGTTATATGAAGGGCATCTGGCAGGCCGAGAGCAGAGAGCAGAGTGACAGTGGTGTGTGATGCTCCGCCTGATAAACACAAACCGGCAAATGAAAGGCTCTCTGCTCACCATCATCCCCTGTCACAATGCAATTACTGAACAGACTGATAGCAAGATAGAGGCCCACAGCTAACGGGAATGATAAAAGTATTGACTGATTTGATTGAATGATAAAAATAATGCAGACATAAAATGGACTGAAAAAAGGATGGCTGAAAAGAGGGGAGGGAAGGAGGGACATAGCTGGTGAGTATTAGGCTTTGTAGACGAGGAGATGCTTCTGTCCTGTGTGTTTGGAGAGGGGAGGGGGAGGATAGGGAGGACAGTGAGGGGGGGGGGGCAGGGATGGGGGAGGACAGGTAGGGGGATAGGGAGGGAGGTTGGGAGGGCGGATAGGGAGATGGGTAGAGAGTAGGACAGGGGGAGAGGATAAGTATAGGGGGAGGATAGGGATGAGGATAGGGGAGAAGATAAGTAGAGGGGGAGGGAGGAGGATAGGGGGAGAGGATAAGTAGAGGGGGAGGGAGGAGGATAGGAGGAGAGGATAAGTAGAGGGGGAGAAAGGAGGATGGGGGAGAGGATAAGGAGAGTGGGAGGATAGAGAGGGAGGAGGGGGGATTATAGGGAGGGAAGGTGGGAGGATAGGGAGGGAGGGAGGGTATGGTGGGGATAGGGAAGGGGGAGGGCGTGGTGGGGGATAGGGAGGGGGGAGAATAAGGTGGAGGATATGGAGGGGGATAGGGAGGGGGAGGATAGGGAGAGAGATAGGGGGGAGGATAGGGAGGGGGGTGTGGAGGTGTGGAGGGGGGAGGATAGGGAAGGGGGAGAATATGGAGGGGAATGTAGAGGATAGGGAGGATAGGGAGGGTGATGTGGAGGGGGGGGATAGGGAGTGTCCCTTTCACACCATTTCATGTCAACCCATACTTCTACAGTTGTGTTATGAGTGATTGAAAGTGGTTGGGAATACCTTTCCCTGCTTGTTTGAAAGACATACGAGCCTTGGGCTAACTCGACTATTGTCTCAAAGTACCACCAAATGCATGTCCTTTCAACCCCCTCTCATGGCCAAAGCCACAATGCTAGATGATCATTTAATTCAATTCATTTAAAAAAATGGGCATTCCATACAAGATTGTCACCAAGATATTTCTGATGTTTTGGATCTTCCTGAAAAATGATAGAAATAACCAAATAAAGTTGGGAAATTTCTAAAATTTTGTCTCTACCCAGGCCTTCTTTAAAACTTCTTATCGCTGGGGGGCAGTATTGAGTAGCTTGGATAAATAAGCTGCCCAGAGTAAACTGCCTGCTACTCAGAACCATAAGCTAATATATGCATGCTATTAGTATATCTAGATTGAAACACTCGGAAGTTTCTAAAACTGTTTGAATGATGTCTGTGAGTATAACAGAACTCATATGGCATGCAAAAACCTGAGAAAAAGCCAACCAGGAAGTGAAATCTGAGGTTTGTAGGTTTTCAAGTCTTTGCCTTTCCAAGACACTGTGTAAATTTTGTCCGATTGCACTTCCTAAGGCTTCCACTAGATGTCAACAGTCTTTAGAACCTTGTTTCAGGTTTGTAATGTGAAGGGGGAGAGAATAAGAGCTGTTTGAACCAGGTGTCTGGCAGAATGCCATGAGCTAAGTCTCACACGCGGCAGTGAGAGCGAGCTCTGTTCCTTTTCATTTCTAAAGACAAAGGAATTGACCGGTTGAAACATTATTGAAGATTTATGATAAAAATATTGATTCTATACATCGTTTGACATGTTTCTATGAACTGTAATATAACTTTTTTGACTTTTCGTCTGGACTTAGTACTCGCGCATTGTACATTTGGATTACTGGACTATACGAGTGAACGAAAAGGAGGTATTTGGACATAAATGAAGGACTTTATCGAAATAAAACAAACGTTTAGTGTGGAACAGGGATTCCTGGGAGTGCATTCCGATGAAGATCATCAAAGGTAAGTGAATATTTATATTGCTATTTCTGACTTTTGTTGACTCCATAACATGGCGGGTATCTGTATGGTGGCTGGGCGCTGTACTCAGATTATCGCATGGTGTGCTTTTGCCATAAATATTGTTTTAAATCTGACACAGCGGTTGCATTAACCTCTCTGAACCACCCATACCGGATTCGGGATAATTGTCAACACCAATGCTGAACAGCATTGCGCCACAGTCAAATAATATTACTAGAAAATATTCATATTCATGAAATCACAAGTGCAATATTGCAAAACACAGTTTAGTCTTCTGTTAATCCACCTGTCGTCTCAGATTTTGAAATTATGCTTTACAGAGAAATCAATACAAGCGTTTGTGTAAATTTATTGATTGCTCGACAAAACAATAAGTACACTTAGCATCAGGTAACTTGGTCACGAAAATCAGAAAAGCAATCAAATTAATAGTTTATCTTTGATGATCTTTGGATGTTTTCACTCACGAGACTCCCAGTTAGACAACAAATGTTCATTTTGTTATTTTTTATATCCAAATACCTCCGTTAGTTTGGTACGTTATGCCCAGGAATCCACCAGAAAGAGTGGTCACGACAACGTCAGACAAAAATTCCAAATTATATCCATAATGTCCACAGAAACATGTCAGATGTTTTTTTATAATCAATCCTCAGGGTGTTTTTCAAATATCTATTCGATAATATATCAACCGGGACAGTTGCCTTTTCACTAGGACCGGGAGTAACAATGGCCGCCTTTCTCTTTTGTGCACAATTCACTCTGAGAGCTCCCACCTATCCACTTGCGCAATGTGATCGTTCACGCTCATTCTTCAAAATAAAAACCTGAAACTATGTCTGAAGACTGTTGACATCTTGAGGAAGCGATAGGAAAAGGAATCTGGTTGATATCCCTTTAAATGGAGCAATGGGAGGCTATGGAACATGGAGTTTTCAAAATAGCAGCCACTTCCTGGGTTGATTTTTCTCAGGGTTTCACCTGCAATATCAGTTCTGTTATACTCACAGACAATATGTTGACAGTTTTGGAAACCTTAGAGTGTTTTCTATCTTTTATATGCATAGTCTAGCATCTGGTCCTGAGAAATAGGCTGTTTACTTTGGGAACAGTTTTTTTCCAAACATAAAAATAGTTCCCCCTAGCTTCAAGAGGGTAACCTCTCTGGGATATTCGGGACGGTATCGTCCCACCTCAACAACGGCCAGTGAAAGTGCAGGGCGCCAAATTCAAAACAACAGAAATCCCATAATAAAAATTCCTCAAACATACAAGTATTTTACACCATTTTAAAGATAAACTTGTTGTAAATCCAGCCACAGCGTCCGATTTCAAAAAGGCTTTAAGCTGGAAAATGGCTGTGTTTTTCAGTGACTAGGCACTGACCTAACATAATCAGATGGTGTGCTTTCGTCGTAAAGCCTTTTTGATATTGGATACTGTGGTGGGATTAACAACAAGTTTGTCTTTAAAATTGTGTGTAATGTATGTTGAGGAATTTTAAACATGAGATTTCTGTGGTTTGAATTTGGCGCCCTGCACTTTCACTGGCTGTCGTCAAATCGATCCCGTTAACGGGATTTCAGCCGTAAGATTTTAAGACACTAGATTGATGAGTCTGTCGATGCTACAAAGATAGTCTTGGTAACATTTGAAACCTTACAGTGTGCTCTGAAATGAGTAGTGTAGTGGTAAAATAAAAAATAAATATTTCTGTATGTAAACCCGTCGGTTTTAGTACTGTACGTGCATGTTTGAATGACTGAGTGTACAAGCCTGTTAGGGTCATTCATTCAAATTGGCCCCATCAAGCCTCGTACACCACTGTGTGTTTCACACCCTGATCTGTTTCACCTGTCTCCAGGTCTCCTGATTGTCTCCACACCCCTCCAGGTATCACCCATCTCCCCTATTACCCTTAGTGTATTTATACCTGGGTTCTCTGTTTGTCTGTTGACAGTTCGTCTTGTCTTGCCAGTGTTTTTCCAAGCTCCTGTTTTTCCTAGTCTCTATTTTCTAGTCCTCCTGATTCTGACATTTTGCCTGCCCTGACACTGAGCCCGCCTGCCTGACAATTCTGCCTGCCCCTGACCTCGAGCTTGCCTACCTTCCTGTACCGTTTGGACTCTGACCTGATTATGATCTCTTGCCTGTCCCCGACCTGCCTCTTGCCTGCCCCTCGTTGTTCAATACATATTAGAGACTCGAACCAGCTGCCTCCTGTGTCTGCATCTGGGTCTCGCCTTGTGTCATTATAGTGTGTACATGGCTGTTACAGCACTTGGCTGTGTGCAGAATGACCTCCCCAGTGGGATGGTACTGATGAGATTACCCTGTGAATTCCTTGTTTCCTCAGCCCATGATCTCAGTCCACTGACACTCTTACACACACAGACTTGCCGTGTGTCTCTGTGTTTGTGCCTGTGTGTGCGTGTGCATGTGCGTGTGTGTGTGTGTGGAACCCCTCCAAATGTTCATGCGTATGTGTGCATGCTTGCTCGTGTATGTGTGAGGGCCGTCCAAGCTCCCTTTGATCTAGGATTGGCTTTCTATCCATCTAGCAGAGACCTCTCCCTCTCTCCCCCTCTCCCCACTCTAGATTGGATTTGCCACAGCTCTTTGCTGCTTTAAAGTCAGACAAATCCTAATTGAATTGCCTCCAGACATTGTGTTAATAGAGGTTAACATCAGTCAGCCTGTGTGTTATAGTGGTGATGTGGCGAGCTCCTCTCAGGCATAGGCAACAGGTTAAAAGACTTCTCATTGATCTGCTCTGCATCTGGCAACTTCTCTCTCTGTCCCTGGAGATCAGGGGTGGAGTGTGAGTGTGCGTTTGTGTGCGTGTGACTGCAGATGATAATAACTTACAACTAAAGACCCTAAACTTGTCTAATAAAATGGTGGAACACGTGAGTAGCTACATTAACTAGATCCCCAGACGTGTGTGGGGTCATCGAGTGGAACAGAAAGACCGGTGTCTTTGGCTCCACAGATGTTTCCAGCAGGTGAGACGACTAGCTGATTCACATTTCTGTATCACTGTTACTTTAATGACCTATGGATTCAGCCCATAAGTTACCTCAGTTATCGCCTTTGACCGATGACTAAGGAATGATCTTTTACTTTCTACATATTTTTTTTTTTTGAGTTGGAAAATGCGGGGGGGAGGGATGAAATTGGAACATCACTGTATATATCACAGTCTACAGGGAGGGGGAGTAGAGTTGGGGGATAGATGAGATTGGAACATCACTGCGGATATCACAGTCTACAGGAAGGGGCTAGAGTGGGGGGTTAGATGAGATTGGAACATCACTGCGGATATCACAGTCTACAGGAAGGGGGTAGAGTGGGGGGTTAGATGAGATTGGAACATCACTGTGGATATCACAGTCTACAGGGAGTGGGGTAGAGTGGGGGTAGATGAGAAGGCAACATCACTGTGGATATCATGGTGTACAAGGAGGGGGTAGAGTGGGGGTAGATGAGAAGGGAACATCACTGTGGATATCATGGTGTACAAGGAGGGGGGTAGAGTGGGGTTAGATGAGAAGGGAACATCACTGTGGATATCATGGTGTACAAGGAGGGGGGTAGAGTCGGGGTAGATGATAGATATCGGTGTACAATGAGGGGTGGGAGATGAGAAGGGAACATCACTGTGGATATCAGTGTACAAGGAAGGGGTAGAGTAGGGGTTAGATGAGATTAGAAAATCACTGTGGATATAGCAGTGTACCAGTGTGTGTGATTGGTGAGGCTTTTCCTGAGCTGGTCAGGGTTCAGGTTAGGGTAATAAGGGTAAAGGTTACCAGAGTTAGGGTTAGATTAATGGCAAGACTTAAGACAATAGTTAGCGTGACCGGATTAGCCAACTGGTCTTGTTGGAGAGTAAGGGTTATTACGTGGTTAAGGTATGTAACCGTCAAGGTATCACCCGTCGTGATTGAGGGAGAGGACGTGTGTGTGGATTTATCAAAGCAGAATGACTCTGTCTAATTGGATGTCCTGAAACCATCAAAAGAAGCCTCACGTCACTAGACACTTTATTGTACCCTGACACTCTGTTGCTCTAGCCGAAAAACACCTTTAATTACCTCTTAATAACACCACAAATTACCTCCCTAAAAACACCATTAATGACCACCTAAAAACACCACTAATTACCTCCTAAAACACCACTAATTACATCCTAAAAATACCACTAATTACCTCCCAAAAACACCACTAATTACCTCCCAAAAACATAATTAATTACCTTCTAAAAACACCATTAATGACCTCCTTAAAACACAATTAATTACATTCTAAATAAAAACACCATTAATTAGCTCCCTAAAAACACAATTAATTACCTCCCAATAAACACTACTTCCCCAAAACACCATTAATTTATCCTAAAATGTATTTTGTTTTTCAGTGATCTCACATACTTACTCCCACTCTGCCTTGCTTCCTCTGCTCTCCTTTCCTCTCCCTCCCTCACTTTCCCTGCTCTTCTCTCCTCTCCCTCCCTCGCTTTCACTGCTATTCACTCTTCTCCCTCCCTTGCTTTGCCTGCTCTTCTCTCCTCTCCCTCCCTCGCTTTCACTGCTATTCACTCTTCTCCCTCCCTCACTTTCTCTGCTCTTCTCTCCTCTCCCTCCCTCACTTTCACTGCTATTCACTCTTCTCCCTCCCTCACTTTCTCTGCTCTCCTCTCCCTCCCTCGCTTCCCCTTCTCACCTCTCCCTCCCTCACTTTTGGCACCACCTCCCTCCCTCATCCTTGTGTATTTACACGGGGATGATGAAGTGAAAAAGTAAACGTATAATTAGACTTCATTACTTTGATTGTTTTCTTTTCAGATTAAACCTCCTGTCAGAACGTACGGTTTGAGAGGGGTGAAGGTCGTCCAGTGATTGGATGAGGGGGGATTGCTTTTCTCAAGTCACTGAATAAAAAGCAGGCGCGGGCCCCCTGTAGGGAGATGAGATTGTATTTCCACAAGACATAATTTTTGTTTACTGAGTGTTAATAATGGCCAATTAATAATCCCATTTGACTGTCTGGGGCCCAGGCCCAATCTCTTGAGTGAGAGAGAGAGAGAGTCCACAGGCAGGGGGGGTGGGGGGGTGGACGGGGAGTGTCAGGAGCTGGGGCTAGTAACTGTACATTAACATTAATTTATTTTATTTTATTTTACCTTTATTTAACTAGGCTAGTCAGTTAAGAACAAATTCTTATTTTCAATGACAGCCTAGGAACAGTGGGTTAACTGGTCTAGGAACAGTGGGTTAACTGGTCTAGGAACAGTGGGTTAACTGCCTATTTAGGGGTAGATCGACAGATTTGTAGCAGCTGCCCTCGCGGTACACTGCAGTAGTGGCTTACTGATGACGCTCCTGTAGACATGGAGAGTACCTGTCAGTGGTGACAGCAGTCGTAATACTAGCAGCGGGGTCCCTGGGCTGAGACAATGGAGCTGGTGATTTCAGGTGTCATGTCAGATAGGGCTCTCTTTGACGAGGTGTTTTACCTCTGAGCACTGAGGCACACACATAGTGGTTGAGACGCCAGGGGATGACACACTGAGAAGGGAAGGAGGAAGGGAGGGAGGGAGGGAGGATGGGAGAGAGAGAGGGAGGGAAGATGGGAGGGAGGATGAGAGGGAGGGATAGAACAGGACAAAGGAAAGGGGAGCATAACTGATGTTTAAGGGAGAATAAGCATATTCATACCTTACAGTGTTATTCCATGTTGATCTCCCCTAAGCTGTTTGCCATTCTACCCTCCATCTGACAGAGTGGTGAAATGGAACTGTTAGACAAATGTCACAGCGCTGGAGGGACACTTTGACATCGTCATGTGTGCCGACTGGTAGGTATCACCGCCATGACCCTGACGCACCTGGTGAGTGGGCTCTCTGCTGGGCACCCCACAAAGTTCACCTCCGATCCCCCTTTACACACACACACACATACTCACCTTGGTGGCAGCCTGGCGTGGCCCCCTTAATATTTCTGCTCCTGTTACAGTTATCAGGTGGGCTCCATCAGACAGCCACTTGCTCTGTGTAATTTCCCCTAGGCTGACTCCCAGAGGGTTTTAAATTTTGACAAAATTGTGTCTTTTTCATGCTTAGCTTCCTAACAAATGGATGACTCAGGAAATTTGCAAAAAATTACCACTTGGTAAAAAAAGAGAAAGAGAAAAAGGAAGACAGAGTGAAAGAGATGGGGAGAGAGAGGAAGACAGAAAGAGATGGGAGAGAGAGAAAGAGACGGGGGAAAGAGAAAGAGATGGGGAGAGACAGGAAGACAGAGAAAGAGATGGGGAGAGAGAAAGAGATGGGGAGAGAGAGGAAGACAGAGAAAGAGATGGGAGAGAGAGAAAGAGACGGGGGACAGAGAAAGAGACGGGAGAGAGAGAGAGACGGGGGACAGAGAGAGAGACGGGGAGAGAGAGGAAGACAGAGAAAGAGATGGGGAGAGAGAGAGATGGGGAGAGAGAGGAAGACAGAGAAAGAGACGGGAGAGAGAGAGAGAGAGACGGGAGAGAGAGAGAGACGGGGGACAGAGAGAGAAAGAGACGGGGAGAGAGAAAGAGACGGGGAGAGAGAAAGAGACGGGGAGAGAGAAAGAGACGGGGAGAGAGAAAGAGATGGTAAAGAGAAAGAGATGGGAGAGAGAGAAAGAGACGGGGAGAGAGAGGAAGACAGAAAGAGATGGGAGAGAGAGAAAGAGATGGGAGAGAGAGGAAGAGATGGGAGAGAGAGAAAGAGATGGGAGAGAGAGAAAGAGATGGGAGAGAGAAAGAGATGGGGAGAGAGAGAGACGGGAGAGAGAGAAAGAGATGGGGAGAGAGAAAGAGAAAGAGATGGGAGAGAGAGAAAGAGATGGGAGAGAGAGAAAGAGATGGGGAGAGAGAGATGGGGAGAGAGAGGAAGACAGAGAAAGAGATGGGGAGAGAGAAAGAGATGGGAGAGAGAAAGAGATGGGAGAGAGAAAGAGACAGAGAGCAAGAGACGGGAGAGAGAGGGAGACAGAGAGCAAGAGACGGGAGAGAGAGAGGATGACAGAGAGAAATGGGGAGAGAGGAAGACACAGAGAGACAGGAGAGAGAGAGAGAGAGACAGAGAGAGACTGGGAGAGAGATGAAGACAGAGAGAGAGAGCAGAATTAAGAGCAGAATTAGGCCGATACCCACTAATTATCAAAATCCAGAAAAGAGACGTTAAATTCTACAACCACCTAAAAGGAAGTGACTCCCAAACCCATAACAAAGCCATCACCTACAAAGAGATGAATCTGGAGAAGAGTCCCCTAAGCAAGCTGGTCCTGGGGCTCTGTTCACAAACAAACACACCCCACAGAGCCCCAGGACAGCGGCACAATTAGACGCAAACAAATCATGAGAAAACAAAAAGATAATTACCTGACACATTGGAAAGAATTAACAAAAAACAGAGCAGACTAGAATGTTATTTGGTCCTAAACAGAGAGTACACAGTGGCAGAATACCTGACCACTGTGGCTGACCCAAACTTAAGGAAAGCTTTGACTATGTACAGACTCAGTGAGCATAGCCTTGCTATTGAGAAAGGCCGCCGTAGGCAGACATGGCTCTCAAGAGAAGACATTCTATGTGCACACTGCCCACAAAATGAGGTGGAAACTGAGCTGCACTTCCTAACCTCCTGCCCAATGTATGACCATATTAGAGAGACATATTTCCCTCAGATTACACAGATCCACAAAGAATTCGAAAACAAATCACATTTTTATGAACTCCATTATCGACTGGGTGAAATTCCACAGTGTGCAATCACAGCAGCAAGATCAGTGACCTGTTGCCGCAAGAAAAGGGCAACCAGTGAAGAACAAACACCATTGTAAATACAACCCATATTTATGCTTATTTATTTTCCCTTGTGTACTTTAACCATTTGTATATTGTTACAACGCTGTATATATATATATATATATATATATATATATATATATATATATATATATATATAATATGACATTTTTAGTCTTTCTTGTTTTGAAACTTATGTGTAATGTTTACTGTTCATTTTTATTGTTTATTTCATTTTTATATATTATCTCCCTCACTTGCTTTGGCAATGTTAACACATGTTTCCCATGCCAATAAAGCCCCTTGAATTGAATTGATAGGAAGGCAAAGAGCGAGATGGGGAGAGAGAAGAAGACAGAGGAAGAAAAAGAGCAACACAAACATCTCAATTAGCTCCTTAACGTCTTAGTGGTGATCAGTGCTCTCTCTCTTTACCTTTCTCTCTGCTTTCATTCTCATCTCAGTCCTCAATTTACTGCCTATTTCTGTGTATTAGTTGTCCCCTCTCCTCCATCTCTGCTTCTCTCTATCTATCCTCGCTCTGTGATTACTCTGTGGTTACTTTTTTTTGGGCAGTCAGAGATTGCAAAATGTTCTCTCCGCCTCATGGCAAAATGTTCTCTCCGCCCCATGGCAAAATGTTCTCTCCGCCCCATGGCAAAATGTTCTCTCCGCCCCATGGCAAAATGTTCTCTCCGCCCCATGGCAAAATGTTCTCTCCGCCCCATGGCAAAATGTTCTCTCCGCCCCATGGCAAAATGTTCTCTCCGCCCCATGGCAAAATGTTCTCTCCGCCCCATGGCAAAATGTTCTCTCCGCCCCATGGCAAAATGTTCTCTCCGCCCCATGGCAAAATGTGTAGAATTGCAGCAAACTTGCTTTCAAACTGCAACATTTTCTCAACGCTCATTGGAAAAATGTGGGGGGTATTACACAAATCTGCGAGCAACTGCGGACCCTCATGATGGCCCACATCTGTCATGGAAATGCAGTACTGAGAGAAACTTGGTCATTTCTTCAAACAATCCTCTTTATTTAATATTGATTAATTATTGCAATAATGAGGCTGGTCGACCCCCCACCCTTGAGTGTTGGACCGAGTAACCTAACCTTTACACAAATGCAGAGTAATATTATTAGCTGACACTAACAATGCTCAGTCATGGTTGGTTCAACCTCCCTCATGCAGATTGGGGCATCATAAGCCACTCTGGCTTCATCCTGTCGTTATCTGCACGTGTGTTGTTGTCTTAACCCCACCCTGACTTAGTTTCCCAGATGCAAGGATGATTTTGAGACAACGAAGGATTGTTCCACTCCTAACCTGTCTCTAGTAAAACACATTATTGTCTCTCTAATGCAGCCTTTAACCAATTTTTCAGCTCAAGCCATCTCCAGTGACCATGTGCCCAAAATAGCTGCTGGGAACTAAAGTGGAGCCCATGAAAACACATACAGGACAGAAATGTCTTACTATTAGCTAAATATGAATTGCTAAACATTAATATCAAATTATAATATCAAGTTTTACCTCACATTCCCCTCTCAAGAAACGCAGGTTCTTCCAGACAAATTCAAGTTTGTTAACCTGTAGTGACTCCCAGCCCGTGAACGGGACCGTTATCATCATCTGACACTAATTAGCATAACGCAACGGACATAAAACCTTCTAGAAAATATTCCTAGTCATGAAAATCCCAAGTGAAATATATTGGAACACATGTTAGCCTTTTGTTAATCACCCTGTAATCTCAGATTTTCAAAATATGCTTTACAGCCAAAGCTAGACAAGCATTTGTGTAAGTTTATCATAGCCTAGCATAGCATTATGCCCTGCTAGCAGCAGGCAACATTTTCACGAAAATAAGAAAAGCAATCAAATTAAATAATTTACCTTTGAAGAACTGCGGATGTTTTCACTCACGAGCCTCCCAGTTAGATAGCAAATGTTCCTTTTTTCCCAAAATATTATTTTTGTAGGCGAAATAGCTCCGTTTGTTCATCACGTTTGCCTGAGAAATCAACCGGAAAATGCGGTCACTACAACGCCAAACTTTTTTC
Source organism: Oncorhynchus mykiss (assembly GCF_013265735.2). Lineage (NCBI taxonomy): Eukaryota > Metazoa > Chordata > Actinopteri > Salmoniformes > Salmonidae > Oncorhynchus > Oncorhynchus mykiss. Next base: position 55,687,083 of record NC_048587.1, read on the forward strand.
AAAATTAGCTCCATAATATCGACATAAACATGGCAAACGTTGTTTAGAATCAATCCTCAAGGTGTTTTTCACATATCTATTCGATAAAATATCCACCGGGAAAATTGGTTTCTCATTAGAAGCGATTGGAATAATGGCTACCTCTGTACTTTACGCAAGATTTTCTGCGGGAGCCATCATGTGACCACTTGCTCAATGTAGTCCCTTACGGCTATTCTTCAACATAAATGCGTAAAAATACGTCACAATGCTGTAGACACCTTGGGGAATATGTAGAAAGCGTAAGCTCATTCGTAGCCCATTGACATCCATATAAGGAGTCATTGGCATGCAGCGCTTTCAAAATATGGGGCACTTCCTGATTGGATTTTTATCTGGGTTTTGCCTTTAACATCAGTTCTGTTCTACTCACAGACAATATCTTTACAGTTTTGGAAACATTAGAGTGTTTTCTTTCCAAAGCTGTCAATTATATGCATAGTCTAGCATCTTGTCGTGACAAAATATCCCGTTTAAAACGGGAATGTTTTTCATCCAAAAATGAAATACCGCCCCCAGAGTTTCAAGAGGTTATTAACCTGTTATGGCTGCAATCCCGATACCGGGATCGATATGACAACTACCAGTGAAAATAGAGGGCGCCAAAATTCAAACCACAGAAATCTCATAATTACAATTCCTAAAACATAAATGTGTCTTATATCATTTTACATTTATTTTCGTTGTTAATCCCACCAAGTGTCTGATTTCAAATAGGCTTTTCAGCGAAAGCACTACAAACGATTGTTAGATCTCCACCAAACCACAATAAGCACAGCCATTTTCCAGCAAAATATAGCCTTCACAAAAACCAGAAATAAAGATAAAATGAATCACTAACCTTGAATTATCTTCAAGAGATGACACTCATAGGACTTCATGTTACACAATACATGCATGTTTTGTTTGGTAAATATTTATATTTTAAAAAATCGGAGTTTACATTGGCGCGTTAGAGTCACAAGTTCCAAAAACATCATTCAACAGAAATACTCATCATAAATGTAGATGATAATATAGGTATACACATGGAATTATAGATATACCTCTCCTTAATGCAACCGCTGTGTCAGATTTCAAAAAAACATTACGGATGTCACGACTTCCGCCGAAGTTGGCTCCCCTGCATGTTCGGGCGGTGCTCGGCGGTCGTCGTCACCGTCCTACTAGCCACTACCGATCCCTTTTTCGTTTGTCTGTTGGTTTTGTTTTATTAGTTTCACCTGTGTGTATTTTAGTTTAATTAGCGTCCTTATATATAGTAGGTTGTCCCGCCCTTGTTTTGTGCGGGATTGTTTTTGTTATCCTGTTATATGGTGGTTTTTAGTGTGTTTTATTCTCCGGACTATTTTGGTCCTGTGTTAGGGCTGGGTATTTTATTCGCCCTGTGTGTTGGCGTGACCCTCGTTTGTGCGCCGGAGAATAAACTGACAAATAACTGAAACCTGCTCTCTGCGCCTGATTCCACCCACCTTAGTAATTTGTGACAACGGAAAAAGAAATGCATGCAATAATCTGAGACGAAACTCAATTTAAAAACACAACAGCCGCAAAGATGGCGTCAACATAAACAAGAAATTACCTGATAAATATTCCCTCATCTTTGATGATCTACATCAGAAAGCACTCCAGGAATCCCAGGTCCACAATAAATGTTTGTTTTCTTTGAAAATGTCCGTTACTTACGTCCAAATACCTTATTTTGTTAGAGTGTTTGGTATACATATCCAAACGCTAATTCTGGTCAGCGTTAAATCGGACAAAAAGTTAGAAAAGTTATATTACCGGTCGAAGACACACTTCAAACTAAGTGCAGAATCAATAATTAGGATGTTTTTTTATATATAGCTTCAATAAAGTTCCAACCGGAGTATTCTTTCTTGTGTTTGTGAGCAATGGAACGCAAGTGACTACCATGAGGAAAAAGTGGGATCACAAAATGGCTGCTTGATGGACAGCTGATATATTCTGCTCTCATTCACTCCCACAACAACATAGAAGCCTCGTTATAAGTTATATTGATGGTTGACATCTATTGGAACCCCTAGGCAGTGCAACATCATTCATATCCCAAGGGGATTTCATTGGGGACTCTGGTGAATACATACAAGCTCAGATTTCTGACTTCCTGTTTTGATTTCAACTCAGGATTTTGCCTGCCAATATGAGTTCTGTTATACTCACAGACATCATTCAAACAGTTTTAGAAACTTCAGAGTGTTTTCTATCCAATACTAATAATAATATGCAAATATTAGCAACTATGACTGAGGAGCAGGCCGTTTGATATGGGCACCTTTTCATCCAAGCTACTCAATACTGCCCCTGCAGCCATAAAAAGTTAAAGCAACCGCTGTGTCAGATTTTTAAAAAACATTACAGAAAAAGCAAACCATGCAATAATCTGAGTACGGCGCTCAGTACGGCGACCAAACAAGCCAAAAAGATATCCGCAATATCGTGCAGTCAACAGAAGTCAGAAATAACATAAATATTCACTTACCTTTGCTGATATTCATCAGAATGCACTCCCAGGAATTGCTGTTCCACAATGAATGTTTGATTTGTTTGATAAAGTTCATTTATGTCAAACATATACATATGGAAAAGATTTGATACAATACCTCCAATAGAAGTTCAGTGTTTTACAAAATATGGCAGCCGATACTGGATAAATGGTCTAGTCCTGCTTCATAACTGGGTTGACGATCTGCTGCTACTCTGTGCTGTACTCCACTCAATATTTATTTTTGGCTTAACTACACTGCTTGTAATGACTATATGCTGTCTTCTTATACATGTACAGCCTAATAGGATTTTGATTTATTTTGTGTATGTGTGAGTTAATAAGTTTTGTTTTGTCCTCTAAATTGGCCATCCCATTCAACAGTACAATGAATGTCATTGTTAGTATTGCTGTCTTTTTTATTAGATTGTTTATTGTAAAATAATACAAAATTTATTTAAAAAAATAAAAAAATAAATGTATGTCCAAATAGCTCCTTTTGTTAGGGCGTTTGGTAAACAAATACAAACACGCGTGCAAGTCCAGCCGAAAGGTCGGACGAAAACTCCAAAAATGTATATTACAGGTCGTAGAAACATGTCAAACAAAGTATAGAATCAATCTTTAGGATGTTTTTATCATAAATCTTCAGTAATGTTACAATCGGAGAATTCCTTTGTCTGTAAAAAAGCAAGCTAACTTTCACATGACAGCGCGTCACAAGCTCGTGGCAATCTGCCAGACACCTGGCTCAATCCCCTCTCATTCGGCCCCACTTCACATTAGAAGCATCAAACAAGGTTCTAAAGACTGTTGACATCTAGTGGAAGCCTTGGGAAGTACAACATGACCAATATCCCACTGCATCTTCGATAGGTTATGAGTTAAAAACCTACAAACCTCAGATTTCCCACTTCCTGGTTGGATTTTTCTCAGGTTTTCGCCTGCCATATCAGTTATGTTATACTCAAAGATATCATTCAAACAGTTTTAGAAACGTAATAGTGTTTTCTATCCAAATATACTAATTATATGCATATTCTAGCTTTTATGGTTGAGTAGTAGGCAGTTTACTCTAGGCACCTTATTCATCCAAGCTACTTAATACTGCCCCCCAGTCACCAATAAGTTATGCTCAGAATTGGGGTCCTCTTCAGAGATGTAGTCCGGAATAGGTCAGGGAACTCATTCAGTTCCCAAATCATAATCAAAACTCTATTAATTATCCAACCAAAATGAAAACCCTCAACTTAACCTGTTTGGGATAAGAGGCAGTATTTTGACGTCCGGTTGAGAAGCGTGCCCCAAAGTAAACTGCCTGTTACTGAGGCCCAGAATCCAGTAGATTTGGATAGAAAACACTCTATGTCTGTGAGTATAACATAACTGATATGGCAGGCAAAACCCCGAGGACAAACCATCCCCCCCAAAAAAATTCAGCCTACCACTATTTCAACGGCTATCACGTTTATTATAAGGCCAAGTCCTCACAGATTGCAGTTCCTAGGGCTTCCACTAGATGTCAACAGTCTTTAGAAAGAGTTTCAGGCTGATGTCTGGAAAATGAGCCAGAAATTGTAGTTTTTCTAGGTGGCTCCCATTTTGGTTGTAGTGTTTCCAACGTGTGAATGAAAGCGCATTCTTTTGAATTTTTGTCTGGTAAATACAATAACCATTCTCCTTCTTAAATTGTATAGTTTATTTACGTATTGGTACCTATGGTTTGATTATAAACATTGTTTGACTTGTTTGGAAAAGTTTATTAGTAACGTTTGGGATTAATTTTGTATGCATTTTGATGGAGGGAAACTGGATGGATTATTGACTGAAGAGCAGGCGAGACAGCTAAACTGAGTTTTTATGGATATAAAGAAGGACATTATCGAACAAAATAACCATTTGTGATGTAACTGGGACCTTTTGGAGTGCCAACAGAAGAAGATCATCAAAGGTAAGGCATTTACTATTTCGCTATTTCTGACTTTAGTGTCGCACCTGCATGGTTGAAATATGTTTTTCATGGTTTTGTTTGCGGGGCACTGTCCTCAGATAATCGCATGGTGTGCTTTCGTCGTAAAGCCTTTTTGAAGTCTGACACAGCGGCTGGATTAACAAGAAGTTGGGCTTTATTTTGATGTTTTACACTTGTGATTTTATGAAAGTTAAATATTTATAATACTGTAGTTTGAATTTCGCGCTCTGTAATTTCATCGGATGTTGTCGAGGTGTCCCGCTAACGGCATGCCTTTCCCAAAGAGGTTTTAACAAACATCAACACTGGCAGATTGTACATCCATATTAACATACAATATATTCACCTTATAATTAATCCAATTTACTCTCTCA